>NC_135563.1:6066921-6156921 GCF_964340395.1 Glandiceps talaboti | reverse complement strand
CGTTCGAATTCACTTTGCCGAGACTTGACTAGCTTCATGAAATGGATAAATACAAGTGTATGCGAAGTAGAAGGGGTTCACATACCGATGTATATGCGACTTTGTACTTTTTTTTCCAAGAGATAAAATCAAACGTGGTTGATATAATTCGGTTAAATAAACATTACGAAATGTTACGAAATTATATTGACAAATTAAAGTACACAGTATGAGGACGGGTGTAGACACCATTTATATGAAACACATGAAAATGGGCAGTTTTCGTCTCTCTCTTTCACGTGGCATGCTGTATTTGATACAGAACACTTGTCACGTCCACAGATTGCAATGGTTTGGCTTTGAAAATGACTAGTTTCAACATACCCATCTTTCACTTGGCATATGTGGGGCATGATTTATAAGACAGGAGCAGTTTCAAGACTAGAAAAAGAGACCATGTCGGGTCAAATAGGTCAATTAACTCATGTGATGGAAACCAATCATGAATGCATAATGCATAACACGATAAAAGAATGTGTGTACCAAAATTTGTTTGAATTGTGCTAGCCGTTTTTAGATGATGACAGACACACAAATACGTGATCATATATTCACACAGGCAAAACTAAGGTACACAAACACACACCGCACAAACACACACATACACACACACAAACAAACAAACAAACAAACAAACAAACAAACAAACAAACAAACAAACAAACAAACAAACATCCCCATATTACAACCTTCTCTTTCAGAAGGTAAAAGCGTCCAAGTTGCAGCTGCAACCAAGACCGTCGTTGTGTGGAAAGTACAGTCTAGGCAACATAAGTATAATTGAATCGTTTGACAACACATCTCAGTGAAAGTCCCTGGGTTCATTAGGCTGCAGTAATTGTATGAGTGTAACTGCAACAGTGTTTCACAAAAATGGTTCTTAATCGAGGCTATCAGACACAGCAATTTCAAAACCAAAAACAATTGGTGTTATCCCAGACAACACAATGCTGAGACATTATTCAAACCACTGTCTCCACCAAATAGAATATTAATATCTGTGAGTGTTACATTGTAACATTCTATCCGTACCAAATACAACTATCATTGATACATGTTACACACATCTTCACTGACGCTTCCACTAAGTGACAGAGTCAAAGAGAAAACATGAGAATATTTCACTTACAATGGCGTTGCATTCACTGTACTTTCTACACAACTCTGATCCTGGTTGTAGTACAATTTTCGTGTATAATCTGCTTACCTAAATGGGTTCGTTAGAAAAATGCATATAACACAAAAAGATGTTATTTCCAGGCACGGCGTTTGTTTCTTTGAGCACATGCTATTGTATTTTAATTTATTCAGCTCAACAAAATTTGCTTTTCATAATTTACAATTGCGCTATGCAAAAGGCTTTTAATTTCACATTTGATCATAAATTCACCATGACTATTTCTATGAAAGCATTCTCGTTCTTGTCCTCTGTACAGCTCCTTCGGCTTTCATTTCACTCTACAACAGTATCCAGTATCATACACCATCTTGCCGTCACATCAAATATACATCTAAAGACTAAGCTATCTCAGACAACGCTTCGACAAAATAACGTTTCCACTTATCTGTCCTATGTTTAATATGATATACTAATATGATTATCCCAGAGGTAGTATTTGTTTCGTATATCACTCAGGAACTAATATGTGTATATAATTAAATAACCATTCTTGTAATAGACCCAGCTGCAAAAAAGATCCTGGGGTAAATCAGTTCTTAATAATAAGTAAAAGTCATGGAGGCACATATATTCGATTTACCAAATATTGAAAAATGAGTAAACTTCACTAAATAACCTAATATACGTGTGAACATTGTAACATATGCAAGCAACCATGAGCCACCATGACGCCGTCAATATGCATCATCGTGCGTGACAAGTCGGGTCTATGGTTTTACTTAGCTTTGTACACCCTAGATTTAATTTGCATTGATTACTGCTCTAGCATTTACTGATGTACTGTCCTGATGACGCTCTGTTAACTAATTAACAGGGCTAAAGCTAGAGAAAACTTTTGGAAACCTTTAGTGTTGTTGAGACCATCGAGTTCTAATTTTACACTGAGGTTCTTTATATAAATAAAATCGTGAACCATACAGTTCTGACCCCAAATATGACAGAACAGGAGATCCACCGATGAAGAGGTGCTCTCTCTCTCTCTCTCTCTCTCTCTCTCTCTCTCTCTCTCTCTCTCTCTCTCTCTCTCTCTCTCTCTCTCTCTCTCTCTCTCTCTCTCTCTCTCTCTCTCTCTCTCTCTCTCTCTCTCTCTCTCTCTCTCTCTCTCTCTCTCTCTCTATATGCACTCATATCAATTTTCTTGTTAACCTCAATATACAGTTCATATATAGATTTATGTGACACGTGATTTTAAAAGTCACTCAAAGGAGAATATATATAAATAACACCGAACTTGATGACGCCAATATTAAACAAGGTATAAACCATCATTTGATCGTCTTAGATCGTCAGAGCGCCAATGTCCAACTTGAAAACAGTCATTATTGAAATAAATGAATCGAATGTCATGCATGTTATATTGATAAAGAAAAAAAGGCGACATTTTCAACGTAAAACTGAATATACATGCTTGGACAAGATAGGTGTCTACTAGTACACTGTAACTATGAGCTCATTATAGTTCAGCTTTCATGTGATTTTCTATGTGAGTACAACTACATACCTGAAGGTGAAACACAGTGAAGTATTATCTGAGTTTAGGACAGACGTTATTATCCCCAGGGTGTTATACAACCCTAGTTTAACAAACGCTAAACTATGATTTTACGGTTTATTACATGTGTATGCCGATTGCAACATCCTCCGTGGAGGTAACACAGCCAGTGAACTTTGTAATTCAAACTTTTTTGTTCCGCCATATTATCTACAACCATTAATTGTAAGATATCAAATTAGCATATTATAATTTTGATGATGAAGGTTATTTGTGCAAAGGTCATATATTTGTATATGGCCAACAAGGTCGCATACGGGTATTTGACTCATCATAATATCGACTTATTCAACCGATTAGCTTTTATACATGTTATTCAAGAAAATAGACTCTCAGTATGGAGTTGGAGAGAACGTGAACGATTGCAAGGTCGACTTCCTGACTCCTGTATAGGCTATCGTTGAAAGTATCATTTTGTATTTTAATGACACGGGTACGAAAATCACAAGATCTTTTGGAGAAGTCGGCATCACGCAGTTTAATTGTAATACGGTTATTCAATGGGTGCTCCAAACATTCAATCATGTGGACTTCTAGCAATAACTTTCGCTGTATAGATCATGGCTTTGAATACATTTCTTGTTAAACTAGAATTTTGCACTTTGATAAGTATTTTACAAAACATGGAAATAACAGTAAGCAATCCATTCAAATAGCAAATAATTGAAAGATTGTTAGCAGCCTGAGCGATGGTTGAATGTAAAAATACTCGTTAAAAATCCCACATTACAACGAGTTGCCGATTATCACAAAATTAACATAATTCTTTCATAAGATATTCCTTGATGTACGTGATATAGGTTCAAAATGAAACCAATCACGGCCAATCTATTTTCAATGTCGTATCCTCAAACAGATAATAAGAATGTATAGCCTTAAATCTTGTTTTCAAGGAGAAATCTTGTCTTTCATAATTTCAAAACATTTGACGAACCATTCCCTCAAGACGATATAATTTGGTATTGCTTCTGAGACACTTTCATACATTATGGGTTCTGGAGAGTCATTTCATGATTTTTCATCAGCTTGTTGATCTTGTCCATTTATAGGAGAGTATCTTTGCTATGATGTTTTACACTACAAAGGGAATCGAACACTTTCTCCCTTGTCTCTGATTCGAATAAGCACTCAGGAGTCATGAATATTCATGTAGCCATGAATATATTATTTCTGCTGACACATATCATGCAATGGCCCATAGCAAAGATACCCCATAAAGGCAAAAGACCAAATTCGCAAGTAATGTAGGTGATGTACAATCAATGTCATGAACATTATAAAAATGTCTCTATTTCCTGGAGTGGTGTTCTCAATCAAATGTAAACATAGGATGTGATTAAAAAACATGGCTTGGCCGTGATTAGTCATGGATTGTTATAGTGTTTGAGTTATGCTTTTGGAATGTATACATAGCCATAATCTGGGTCAAATATTGTTGATTATTGCATTCTAAGTTGTGTTATGTATGGAAAACGTTAACATTTGCTTTTTAAAAAATACGTTCGATGATTCGATGATTTTTACAGCAATTTGACAGTATACGAGACATTAACCTTAAATGATAGTTTTTGAAAGTACCTTCACACTTTCCGTACACGTATCAGACGGTCGTTCTCTTTGCACACGATTGCATTCATCGTCAAACGTTTGATAAAGGATAATTGAAAGGTTACCCAAGGACCACGTAAAGATGAAATGTTACTGAGATACTGACAAATCATGGTCATTGTAAGTCACTTCGTCTTGTTAAGAACATATCAATAGTAATACATTGTATTATGTGATGTTTTGCTAACTAAATTATCAATAGTGCAATCAAAGTGTTTGTCGGTGTATAGGACTTTCTGTTCATGAATGTCGAAAGTGTCTGATAGTATATTGAATTACCGGTATAAGTAAGCGAGTAGTTTGCTGAGTGGTCTGCATGGTATATACAGGTCGTGAAAAGCTGAACGTGTCGTCAGCATCCTGGATTTGAAATAACGGTGCTTTGACACAACTGTCTAGTGGATTGTTTCACCAATAGCAAATGACCTGTCATTTGATTAATAGCATCAAAGAGATTGCAGACCCGTTGTCATGGCAATGTCAAAATGACACCCAATCCTAAAAACTGAAATTTGACATACTAGACGCAATAGCCACCTCTCTTACAACCATTCTGCAAATCACGAGATCATGAAATTAACCGTGACAGTTTCTGACATCTACGTGTATATTTCCACTTCTAAAAAATTGTTTTCCCAATATTCTAATCAAGTCTGGTTTACATTGAAAAAAGGGGGAATTTGAATTACATATATTATCACTGCAGGATAATTAGCTTTGAAAACGAAGTGAGTTGTCCTTTGTAGTAATGTTACGGAAGGTTTGCATGTATAAATGCATACAATTCTGTTCTATTTTGCATTTTAGTCCTACATAACATCAGCTAGCCAAATTATTTACGGACCCTAGATTTACAATCCAATCTTGAGAGAGAGAAAATAGTTAAGGTCTCATTACAGTGTGCTGTGTCAATGCTCCTGTGGTCAATAAGACAAGCACTACCATTTTTACGGAGTTTGTTGTAGAGTATTTATGTATTAAACTATATAAGTACGATAAACAGTTTTTCCATTTGGTTATATCCCCCGAAGCCATTCCACTTCGTTCATGCATTAGCCTTTAATATGCGCTGTGAATGGTTCTTCAATTATCAATCAGGGTCTAGGCACTTCGTCTACATCTACGTACAATATACTCGATTTTACAAGATTTGCAAAGGTTATTTTGTGTTTCGATATTCCTTCAAAAAATAGCTGCAACCTACAGCTGTACCACATATAAAGTAAAGTGATCCCACTTTGCACGTGCACTGTGCCATGGTCGTTTATTGTGGTCACATCAAGATTATGTAAAATGCATATTGTTTCAATTGATTTCATCAGCAGCTCAAGGTGTGATTATTTTGATTGCAGTCAGTTTTAACAATGTTAGCAATGCAACGCAGGCACAACCCTTAACATTGAAGTAAGGCACTTTCTTTATTTGTCACGCTCAATTATATAACACTTATATCAAATGTAAAGTATACTCTTTTAATTGCTTTAATTATAAGCCAGGTATGTGGCCTAAAGCTGTCTAATGAAGTCATTTTGTAAACAATGTTTTCTGCTAGCTATTAAGTCTCATTACAGTGAATGATAGCCATCAAAACCATTTAGTATATGTAGCTCGGTATCCATTTAAAACTCTATTCATTGACTATTTACTTACTTTGCTCTGCTAACATCGTTACAGATTGATTACATTCAGAGACACCACATACTGAGCTGAATATCTTGAAGCAATTGAAACAGTATACTTTTACACCTGATATTGATGCTGTATGTGAATGACTGCGGCAAATCGTGCAAACATTTTGCTTGAATACTAAGAGTTGTAAATAGTCAATGATTAGAGTGACACTGTGTTACAAAACATCGTCTAGATATCACCAAAAGTTAGATATATAGTTGTTATGCTACCATTACTACGAGTCCACTCAGTCGACTTTCCATTAGTAGCCAACACAGTGTGTAAAGTGCTGCAGCTTGATGAAACACTATCATTACACACAAAGTAATCACTTTACTAACTTAAAGGTACTTTTTCCAGCTTGCAATACTTGAACTTTGTTCAGTCTTATAACGAATGGCTAGCACATTATTCTTCGGGGTATAAAGATTGTGAAAGAAGACCTTGAATGACCTACACTGATATGCCGTCAAAAGAAATTCCGTACACTTGTCGTCTTCAAACTATTTCCGTACATTTTGCATTGCCCTGACAGTCCTCTGTAATTGTGCACGGCCATTTTTTTCAGGGTACGTATATTACAAAAGGTTATATCAGATATAATTGTTTCAGAACATTAACTCTACTCTAAATAAGACCTTCTGTGTTAGGTCGAAACGTTGGTAATAATGTTTGACGTACGCAAAAGGACTTGTCATTTTTTTGATCAAAGCTACGTCGACTGAATTTGACACTAAATCCACAATCATTTCTGTCATACATGACATTTCATTAATATAATATGGTGATCCCTATTTCCAGGAAGAAGTTCGTATTCCCCAGGGAGGAGACATTCTCACTGTTTCTATGAACTGAAGAGTAATATTGCCGCTGGTATCTAAACCTAATTCTAAATAGTTGAAGCACCGATATATCATTATATAAAATACACACTAGTAAATGCGTATGCCTTTTGGTTATTCAAAACAGGCAATGTATATTTTTGCGTCCTAGTTTCTACTGTCAAGGAGAAGTAACCATTACTTGATTATTCTCTCGCTTATAGATATATAAGTTGGTTTAAGCATAGCACTTATGCTTGACGAGTTTTACCCACTTGTAGTGTGGAATGCATCTCTAGGGTAAACGTTGAAAATATGGTTGGGCGTTTTTGTAGGCTTCACAACTAGGCTGATTTAGAGTAAAAATATTCTTAAATCCCAATTTTTTCCTTATTTAAGAATGAAACATTGCATTGACTGAATCAAAAGCTACAAGATCATTTGCAGAAACAATCATTATCCGTTTGGACAAATCTGATTGAGAATGACAAAGCAAACACTACTAACTTCATGTACATCATTTTTTGCTTTATATTATGGGATATCACCCTACTTCGTACATGGAATGACAATTATCAGATAAAGGGACATTTCGAGAAGAAATAAAACTAAAAGAAACCACTAACGGAATACCTCTCGTAAGTCCTTTGTGTCATATACCTGCATGTAATGTGTTAGTCAGTACTTTGAAGAGTGAAGCAACGCTTACAGCGCCCTCACCAAACACGACTTAAAATGCCTTTCAATATAACAAAACAATCTTCGTGTCACTTCCTCTAAATGTCTTAGGGTGATTTTCACGCAAATACAAAGCAATTTATGATTTGAACCAATCAATTTTCAGCTATCTTTGCATTCAGTGACAACATCTTTGAATACTTTCATTTGTACACTGTATTCATCTATTTAGAACACATGTACAGCACACTTTGTATATTTCTAAAAAAAATAATAAAACCAGTCTGATGAAATTCCTGCTAAAATGACTACAAGAAAAACAAAAATACGACATTTTCATCACTTTCTCTTGAAAATAATCGTCTTGCATAGTTTACATCAGATATTACATAATGTAAACATGTAGGATCAAAGTGTCGACAGTAGGATAACATAATCACTGGACAGGTAAATGTTTTTGTTTTTTTTAAAATTTGCAATCACCCACTTTTCCATCAGTATATCAGCTGCGCTCTTCTAAAATCGAGGAAATATTTGTGTTGTTAAATGGAATGGCTACATGAACAAACAACATATATGCCTTATGAAAAACCGTAGGATTCCATACGTTGTGACGGCGTTTATGATGCTATCCAAGGAGAGAGTGAGGTAAATGCCTTAGATGGGGTAATTCGATCGGTTAGTCGTGCGTGGCAACGAATCAATAGATGTTGGATGTTTTCGTAGAAACCTGCGTGAGAGCTTTCCAATGACACCATTAACATTGTAATATCGCAAATGGCTGTATTTAAACGATACGTTGCACGAGTGCCTTATGGTCACAGACACACTGTCTCTTTTCATTCTTTGCATGGATACGCTTTCTGAGAGTCTTCAACTTTATGATTGCATAAGACCAAATCAAGAAAACGATGACGTATTATCATTTATTGTCCAATGATGATGATGATGATGATGATGATGATGATGATGATGATGATGATGATGATGATGAAAACATTATCAACTAAATAACACAGTAACGTCATAAATTTGATTGAATCTCATGCTTGTATTAGTTGCACAGAATAAGCTTTTTTGATATAAATGTTTCTGTCATCCAGGGTACAGAGTTACTCATGCTTTATGGGACGCTAACAAGGAGGGTCCCCATACAGCGTAAACAGGCTTCTCTGGCATTGAGATTTTTCCTTCGGTTATGCATTTTGAAACAGAGTTAAACTGCGGTCAAGACACTAGTGTGCTCATCAAATAAACTCTTATAATGGTCTAATCTTTTACCGTCGCATAATCACGGTACCTGCAGCAACGGCTTTTCAAACGTTGCTTGACATTTCAATTTACGCATAAATCCCATATGAAACGTGATGTTATAAGAATTACATCTTACAAGATTCACATGTACTGCGTGCTGGGTATTCCTATATCAAAGCAGCTCAAAATTATAAGATGCCACTTTTTCTGAAATTAATTTGAAAGACATTGCAGAAAAATCACGTACAAGAGGATATTAGAGCGTATTTAATATTAAATTGTTAAAATGTTCCATTTACTTTACACACTTTACACACACACACACACACACACACACACACACACACACACACACACACACACATACACACACACATATATATATATATATATATATATATATATATATATATATATATATATATATATATATATATATATATATATATATATATATATATATATGATGTTATTCCCCGCTATTTCTCTTCGTTTAGCCAAGGAAAGTACGAGTGACCAACGAGTAGTGACAACCCTTTAGGTCATGAGTATTTTCCGGCTGAAGGAAGAAAAACATTGGAGAATAACATAATTATACCACCATTTATATTCCTCGTCTTGCTGTTGAAGGACGACGGTAGATTGATGTGTACCGGTGGCTGCTAGCTTCGTAACCTGTACAGAGTTGGTCACGACTCGAGAAACACCTTAATGATGGTTATCCACTAAACCGTAAAATCAAACGAGGAAAAGAAGTTCATTTGATGTCACAATGTCTAATTTTCGATTCAATTCATCCGTTTCGAGACGATTATGACCGTTTGATGTGAACGTCAGCCTTGCTTATCTTTTACAATACCAACAGCTGAAAGGTGCCATCAGTAGCGGTAGTACTGTTAATAGGAAAATGTGAGTAAATCTTACTGCTTGAGGCCATGTACAAGACGACTCAGAGTATATGTATCATGTATGTATATTGTGTGCCTGATGGCAGGCTGCGTATCTCTCCCACAATCCTGTGCTATTTGAAGGCGGCGTACTACGTAAAATGTGTTTACAAAAGCGAATTGGCGCATATGTGCGTCGTCCATAAGTCAGGCGAAACAAGAATGAGTTCCAAGTCGAAGTTCTACCATGAGAAGTCTTAGAAACGTCGTTCTCAACTTACATTTGGCGTCTTGGTAATCAGCAGGCGATTATACTACATCTTGGTTGCTACCTTTTCTTGTATTCATAGCAAACATCGCATTTCTAATAGCTGGGACTAAGTAGAGATTGAGATGGAGGGCATTCACACAGGAATACGGATGATATAGGAGGGATTACTCCCATCTTCGAATGCGACGTAAGCGACCCGGCGTTCTTTAAATACGGACTGAGAGGTTACTTCAGAAAGGAAATGCACACTTTAATATACCAACCATGCTAATCATGGCGTTATCAAACAACACAACAAGCTTCGTGGAGACCATCAATGAAGTGGAAGGTTTGTACGGGCGAAAAATAGCATTGGGATTTTTTGTAACTTTGATAATATTCCAGACAATACTCGGAAACATTCTGGTTATCATGGTGGTTTCGTGTAATAAGAAGTTACGGACAAGAACAAATTCTTTTATTGTAAGTTTGGCAGTTGCTGACTTATCGGTTGGGCTGTTGGTAATGCCAGCAGCTTTGACTTTGGAACTTACTGATGGATATTGGCCGTGGACTGGTACAGTTTGCACTATCTGGATATGTCTTGATGTCATGTGCTCAACATCGTCCATACTTAATCTATGTGTTGTTGGCATCGACAGACTTCTGGCAATAACTTCTCCGTTTTCTTACGGCACCAAAAGGTGCGATTTACGGACATTCGTTATGATATCGTCGGTGTGGTGCAGTTCGGCGTTAATCTCATTCGTACCTATAACACTAGGATGGCACAAATCGTCAAACTATGTATATAGTCCCAATGAATGTAAATTCATTCCCAACATGGTTTACGCATTGGTGTCGTCTTTCATATCTTTTTATTGTCCACTCATTGTAATGCTGTTTACGTACTATAAAATCTTCAAGGCTGCGCAACGCCAGTCTCGCCAAGTGACATCCCTGGATGCTGCCAATTCTAACCCAGGAGTACACGTAATCGGTGTGAAAAACGGCAACGAAAGTCATCAGGCAGAACGTCGTAAGTTAGCTGCGATTTTAGCCAGGGAGAGGAAAGCTTTCAAGTCTCTGGGTGTTATCATGGCAGTGTTTGTTCTCTGTTGGCTACCTTTCTTTCTTTGTAATGTCATTGATCCGATTTGTAAAGGATGTATTTCGCCGATGGTGTTCACCGTGTGGACATGGCTAGGGTGGGCAAATTCAATCATCAACCCAATTATATATGCGTTTTTGAATCGTGACTTCCGTCAATCCACTAAAAGCTTAATCACTTGCCGACGGTGTCGACAACAAAGGGACGGACAGTCGGTGGTGTCGGAAGCGGAAACTATTGCACAGTCACAGACCATGAACAAGCCACTCTATAACAACTGTAGCTGAAATCGGTGATAATATTTTCTGATGAATAATATTATAAACCATTTTTTGCTTAAGGCGTCTGGGGAACAATTTCCATGCAAAGTAAAAAGTTCTTCAAATTTCTTCAAACTTTGCTCACTATACGAAAGCTTGTTCCTGGTTCTTTGAAGACAATATTTGGGGCTTCTGCTTTCAAGGAATCGACTATCTTGTATTTTCCAACAGAATATTCGTCGACCGTATTTTATTACAAATTAATTACATTTCCATGGTAACCTATATCTCAAAAAATTGTTTTTCTTGATTTTAACTGAAAATGAGTTTGTGTTTTCTTAGTAAGTAAAAGCAAAAGTACACGGTTCCAAATTACTTTTAAGTTGACCTACTTTTTCGCTATCATAAATGTATTGGTCAATTGACAGTCATGAAATACGAAATTTCACTTTCAGAGTATTATGCAGAAAAACTGATTTTAAAATATATTGTATAAAGTGCCTAAAACCTATAACTGAAAATGATTATGAATATGTAATGAGCTCGTGCACCTCGGGAAACATGGCGTCGAATAATTCAGTGAAGTAACAATTTATTGGGATTTTATACATGTAGCTTCCTTTCAAGTTGATTGTTTTTCGAGTGACGACAAATAGCCGCGAGTATCCAGGCTTTAACTACAGAACAAAACAGATGACGGAGAACGGCTGATCTAGTCAACCAGTAGTCTATTGTTAGTTGCATGCTTGACATCTTCAACACCATATATATATATATATATATATATATATATATATATATATATATATATATATATATATATATGCCACTGCTCTGTCACTGCGGTATAGAGCACTGTTTTAGCAGATTGATACTCACCGAGTTATATATATATATATATATATATATATATATATATATATATATATATATATATATATATATATATATATATATATATGTATATATATATATATATAACTCGGTGAGTATCAATCTGCTAAGACAGTGCATTATATATATATATAATACATATATACATATATACATAATATATATATCATAATATATTTAACACAAAATCAAGCAAGATGCTGAGGAGTCGTTACACAGTGTTTCACGTCGCTATTGCGATCATCAGACGATCGCAATCTGATGATCGAAATAACAGCGTTAAACGACTCCACCATAACTTGCATTATATTGAGTTATTTATACCGCTCCACACATATAATATGTATTGAGAACTGTTTACTTCAGCATAGACATTTAACCTATACTGATGGGTTTAATTTATATATCTATAAATGTATTGTATATAGATAGTCATAAGTATTCGTTTATAATAATATGTATTGAACTCGCAATGTATGCCATTGTCACAAGAAGAACGAATGATCATGTGTCATCGACAACGCGGTGAAATACTAGAATTTTAAATATTCGATTCTGCAATGTTTTTTTTCATAACTATTATCAAAGCGCCAGTGAGCATCGCTTGAGGGATACTAGGCGCTAACTAAATATCTTTATCATATCTTTATCATTGTATGCATTGGTGTTTCGCCACTTGCAAAATTCTGAGAACGTTTTGACTTGTAACTAGTCTCCGGAGACTACATTTCGCCCACTGTTGAGTCTGTGGTATTGCATTTACAATGTATTACACCACACACAAGTCAAGTTGAATGTGGGATTTATACCCTCGTTGTGCTACGTCACGACTACGTGTGTGTACGTCATTCGTTCTGTGGTACTTGAAACGTTCTATTCATAGTCACCAGTATTAGTAATTTTTCATAAATTATGTTCGCCCAGGTATAATTATATTATTCCCCAATATTTTCCTTCACTTTGCTGAAAAATATTAGTGACCTAAGGGTTTTGTCATTTCTCGTCTCCGACTCGACGTGAGAAGGTCCCTTCGGTCACTCATGTTTATTTTGAGGCAACAAAGAGAAACAGACTTGGGAATAATATCTAAATATCCAAAAACACGTTAACGAGTGCATATTTTCAAATTCTTCTTTTCTTCTTCAAATAAGTGAAAACTGTCGTTTTTAAAATCAAATCATCAGGTTTACAAGATTTACGTTGAAATGTGGGAAGTAAGAAATGGGCAATGTTGGGAAATGAACGACAATTTCTGTTATTTTGAAAACTGATGGATGACAGGAGGAACGTGTTGTGATGCACTGCAATGTACATCTCCATTCTTACAAGTCAGAGAAACACTTTCCAGCTGCCGTAAATAGGTTAGTAATCATTTTTACGACGATGTATACATGGTCATTTGAAATGTGTAGACATAGTGATATTAGTGTACACGCAGCAGTATATATATCATATAAGTGTCAGTTTGCGCACACTCAGTGAGAAGCCTTTGGACATTTGGAGCTTCCGGCTAACATGATAATATATTCAGCTATTCAAATCTAGACATATTAATATTAAAATCACTATATATAAATAAAAAATATATCTATCTGTCTTGTAATTCTGTTTACAATATTTTGTCAAATGGCCATATGGATGATTATTGGGTATTTATTTTGGATTTTATAAAAACAATTTCAACACATAGGATTCCTACTTGAAAAATTAATATTAAACAACATTGACCAAGTCTGTGTTTGTATCTCTATAGATTACAAAATGTTAAAAATGCGTAAAAAAAAAATAAAAAAAAAAAGTTTATTATTGTACGGACATTAGCAAATATTTTAAACATTTACTAATCTTTTTTGCAATTTACTGAGTTACAAACAATGGCTTAAAATTGAATGTTTCATATTGATGTTTTCAAGTATGAAATCATGATAAGATTGTTTTGTAAACTAAAACATGCAAATACCAAACCCTCATCCATATGGACACTTTAGGGAGAGAGAGAGAGAGAGAGAGAGAGAGAGAGAGAGAGAGAGAGAGAGAGAGAGAGAGAGAGAGAGAGAGAGAGAGAGAGAGAAAATTGCATGTTGATTTAATTATAACGATGTTGCTAAGACTGTACTTAAGACACAACACTTATCTCGGTTGTATTTGTTGAAGGAGCAGTTTATCCCACACAATATTTTTTTAAATTACCGTTTACATACTTGTATTTTGAGTCGGATTATTTATGGCACGGTCATTATGCTGAATGACTTTAAAAGTGTAATGTACTCAGACTGCTCATATGAAACTTCAATTTGGAGTATATTACACTATTTCCTATCTCCTAATGTTTGAACCCTGATACACTATCTTGCACTATTTAAAAATATCTGCGTTTTGGACACGTATTAAAAACGTCGGCATTCTCCAGTATTTAGGACTGTGTCATTATAATCTTCGTACGTAGGCGGAATTTGCTGATGGATGAGGGTGTGGGCAGCTCAAGTGCAATATTCTTTTTCTTATCTAATCTACTCGAGTACCGTTGCTTCAGGCTATACAATTACGTGTATATGAAGAATTGGTAATATACTTTTCGACATTATTCAAGCTAGTCTTTGGATTGGTATGGCTGACGTAAACATTGGTATAAGACTTCATACCATTGTACACTTTATACGTACAATTTAAATACACTCTTTTCACTACGTCGCAATAAAAGTTATTTTAATAGAATGTTTCTTTCTAGTTCTCAATGTGAATACTTTCTGCACACGAAAGGGTGGAATGGTGTAGTAATATATATATATATATATATATATATATATATATATATATATATATATATATATATATATATATATATATATATATATATAAAGTTCCATTCTTCTTTTGCCATGTTGGACAGCATATGATACATAAAAATGAAAGAAGACAGGTATGATGTCAATGACTACAATATTACATCTCTCTGATGAAACGGTCCGTAGTGTAAATCCATACTGTAATATCATACTCATTTTGATACAGACATATATATATATATATATATATATATATATATATATATATATATATATATATATATATATATATATATATATATATATATATATATATATATATATATATATATATATATACACACACACACATAAATATATATTTATATTTATATACATATATATGTCTGTGTCTATGTGTGTGTTTGTTTGTTTGTTTGTTTGTTTGTTTGTTTGTTTGTTTGTTTGTTTGTTTGAGAGTGCGTGCATGTGTTTGAATTAAAAATGTAAGTGTTTTCCATTTGGTTGACGAATTTTAGTCACGTGACCCAGAGTCAGTTTTTGCCTAGAGTATATGTTGTCGTTGTACAATGACGTGTTAGACTAAGTGCTTTCTGCTGTTCAATACGTAAAGATATCGTTAAATCAAGTGGCGATGACAATAATGTTTAAATGGCGTGAATGCAAATACCATGGCAAGTTGAATTGAGGTTACACAGCACTTAATGGAGACTGTTACCAGCAGAAATGTTATCCAAGTAAACTATGTGAAATTGCAAATGATCCCGTGCGAGCTGTTACTAAATGGCACGGTGTATTGAACTCCCCGAGTACAAGACTTGCAAAGCAAGTTCACTTCGCACAAGCAACATTATAAAATTGTTCCTACTGCGTTACAACTGATCTATGTGAACAGCATGGAGGAGAGAGGCCGGTGAGATTGCAAACAGTTTTGAAGACTCGTCGACTGCTTCAATGCTAGACAGTGGACTTGATGAATTTAGAAAATGTCGAAAATGCATGTCATGCACTTTTATCAACAATATTAATATATGATCATGGGCTGCTTGTATTAGGAACAGAGGAATCCACAGTTCAACAATCGGTGTGTGAACATTTATACTGTAATAAAAATTGATATACATATCACAAATAATTGAAATTAAGTCTGGGTGATTATGTTCTCCGGCTGGTGATGTGTACAGAGACTTTATCATCGATACAATGTACAACACAGAATTTCTCTGATTTCCCGTAAAAAAACCAAAAATGCAGTGACCTCAAATTGCTAATGTGTGTGACTCCGCCTATTACACAGTGTCAGGGAAATTATATATATACAACCGAGGAAGGAAAATATAAATCTCAATTATAGAATAATTAACAAGACAATACAATTAACAATTAATCTGTATTCATGTATATAGGATTAAAATTTACATATATTATGATAATTAGTAAAAGATTATGCTCCTATTAAGTCTTGCTCCTTGCAATGTGATGGTGAAAGTGGAATATGATGACGTAGAGGCGTTATTTTTTATTAGAGATATAGGGTCACTCATGTCATGAGAAACATATAGAATTAATAACTACGACCGCCCTTAGTGATATATCCATCCGTTTGTATTATTGCAATTTCCTATCTTACTGTCTGTTTCTTGTCAACTTGCAATTGTACTGTTGTATATGTTTAAAAAAAATGTAGTTCTTATTATTGCGGGGACCACAGTGGGAACAAATTTTACTGTATTACCCGTGCATAACATAATGTACTTTATGTATAGACAAGTTTGGAAAACTTGTTTCAAAAATGGTTCCAATGACAAGAGCAAAAACAATTAACTAAAAACTAAATCAATGATAAAAAAAATGTGTACATTTACATTGTGTGTATTATGCAACATTGATGAATAGGAATGATATTAAAAATAAAAAACCACCAATCCATCGAACCCCCTATCCCCCCCCCCCCTTCTCCGGAGGTTGTAAATGAAACTGACTTGTCCCTTGAAATGATACACTGAATTCCGATATCCTATTCAATTATAAATGTAGTAATCATTTGGTGACACTATAAATCAAATGGAAATACTGATATTGAACCAATTACGTGTATCATACAAATGGAAAGATACATCAGGAAGACTTACGAATACGAACAAACAGGTTCAAATTTAAGAAGCGTTCGAATTCTCTGTGGACATGTTCTCCTATAAATGAAAGCTGATACAGAGCAGGTTGTAGGAAAGAAATAACTAACCTGTCACTTTGATATAAAAAATGCAAAAAAAAAACCAAGTCCACTTTCTCGTTGAGAGTTACAGGAAAGTCTGCATTCCATCGTATGTCATTATTAGTTATCGAGCTTGGAAATGAAGGCGACTCCTCCTCCTCACCCCCACCCCCATTCCGCTACACACACGCCAACCTCTTCATGTATCATTTCTACAGTCTGTAGTACTAATACACCAACACGACATCTTTTGGCTAACTGTTCCTGTGGCTTTTGGATAACAAATTCTGACAATTTTCTTTCTCGAATTGATAAACAATTGAAGCTAAGTCATTTTCTCAAGAATTCATGTTAAAGAATAAAACTTTGTACATCATAAATCATGTGTTTCAAGTCGTCATTGTTATTATTTTTCAACGCTTTGAACATGAAATGATGATGATAATGTAAACTATCACATATAGATTGAAACAAACGTGTTTCACTTTTCACACACACACACACACACACACACACACACACACACGCGTGCGCGCACACACATACACACACGCACATAAACATACATACATACATACATACATACATACGTACGTACGTACGTACATACATACATACATACATACATACATACATACATACATACATACATACATAAATGCTTGCATGCTTGCATGCATGCATGCATGGATGGATGCCATCCATCCATCCATCCATACGTCCGTCCGTCCGTCCGTCCGTCCGTCCGTACGTACATACATACATACATACATACATACATACATACATACATACATATATACATACATACATACATACAGTTAATTTATGACGGATGAAAACTTTCTTAGCCACGTGACTCGCGCGTTGTGGAAACTCTATGATTTTGGAAGAAGTAATTCACATAGTTTGATATCATATTATATTATAGAGTTGATTGGGAATCATCATGAATAGGCCGTGTAGTATTACGTGTATTGTTAGTATTCAAGTGATATTTACATGAACCGAACTCCACCATTGAAATGCAGGTTATCAGCCTCGTTCGCTAACATTGCCGCAAATCATCATGGGACGTCAATATTCTTACATATACTAATTCCACGTGTATGTCATGGAAAGATATGCTACGTTCTATAAGAGCGTGGTTGGTGAAAATAGAACCATGTACCAAAACATGCACGTGTCGAGAATTCGGTTGATCCATATTAAGACAATTATTAATTCTTTTTTATGAGTGTCTAGTTTCGTTATTTTGAAAAGTTCAGTGTATATTTATAAATATTTGTGTAGATTTCATAACAATGTTTCTGTAACTATGACTCGAGGTAGTACGAGTTTGAAGGCTTGCATAAAGAGTGTAGATGGAATCAACAATACACGTACTTCATTTGAATAGGCCACTGACGTCACACAGGACTCCACAATAACTTTGGAAAGCAAACTTGCGATAAGGAAAAAGAGTCCTCACCAAATCATGCGATGTTAGTGGTGCGGGGACAAGAGCAAATCTTCAACCAGATATATTCTCCAATACATATACTCTACTTATCCATTCAAGGTAAACACTGCAGGTAATTTGTTTCGAAATACCTTCTTACTTAAGGGTTTGCCAATAATGTATACAAGATACGGTATCTCATGTAGAACCTCCGGTATAAGTGCAATTAATGGAATGGAGTACATAGTAAAAGCAGTACCAATAATTGAAGGAAAAACACCCCAACTGACATGTAATATTTAGAGATAAGTTTTTTTCAAGAAGCTTGCCGTAGTATTCATCTGATGAGATGTCAAGTTTTAGTGTTAAGATAAACACGATACAGATAGCAGAGATTGACCCCTTCACTGTGAATGTGTTTAATTGTGTGGTCTGTGGGGGTCGGTGTACATCACTGAACACTACATGAATGCTTGTGTCTAGGGTGTACCCTTCTCCCCTGCTTACATGTTTGAGCTTCACACTTTCACAGTTATAACGTGGCTGATATAAAGTCAGAACACGTTCCAATGATATGAATTGGTAGCAGCTTCATACAGTTCATAGACAGGGTGTAGAGAGAGCGCGAGACTAGCAGAAACTGTCCTATATGATGAGCAATGAATAATTTCACCAAGTCTACCATGTTTCTATTGTAATAGTTCTGTTACTGCTTACATCATGAACAAAATAAGTGTAAGTGATGTTTGTGTATTATCTTTATGGTGTCTATCTCAACATGAACCCTTGTGATCAGCCTCACTAATCTTGATAGTTCATTTACTAATAATAGCTTTGGCTCGCTTCTGGGGGAAAAAAAATACTGTAATATATAACGACGCATTAAAAATAAAATCGCAAAATGTCAGGCGTGTCTTCTCTGTTCATTTTTGTCAAGGTGGGTCCATAACGTCTAATCGTTAATAATTAATATGCATTATAGAAAATTGCAGCTTGGTTAATTAGAAACACTGGAAAGGTTAGTTTTTTTATATAGCAAATTATAGTTTGCATAATAATAATCGTATCGTTGATTGGGCGTGTTGAAACCGTCCGAAAATGACTCACAATTCTAAACAATTGTTACTGGTTACTGATATAGCTTTTACACTGAATATGAGCCATAGCTCGAGAAACTCAAAAAGTCTATAATAATAACGTGACTTTCAAGGACTGAATACCATATTACTTCCTTTATAATTCTAAAGATGAGTGAACTGTATCAACGATAGAGTATTCCGCGATGACTATTACCTGATCGAAATCGTTGATGTCCCACCGTAATTGGTTATTGTTAGTACGTTCAATACATGCTCCTAGTAAAAGCCCAACAACCATTCAGTCTAATCTATAGACTATATCACGGTATACAGATACAGCAGCTAGCTGAATGTCCTAATGATTCACGTATGGGTGATTGTTTCCGATGTAACACACGATAGTAAGGGTTACAGTAGGTCAATATCCACCAAGGCACAAGATGCCCAGGCGAAGACGTTAGAATGATAAACGGTTACTATAGCTACACACAGACAAGGAATAAACTTCCATGTCTGTCAGCTAGACTACTAATAAGAACACCCTTGCACAGATAACATCAGAGGTAAAATGCCAGAGACGACACGAGTCACACATGAACTCAAAAGTGAACTTAGCTTATGGTGAGCGTTTCACCTGTTCCTGCATTATTGATTTCTGCACAGAAAGTGCATTATCAATTTGAATTCTCTTTGTAATTTGTTTTTACCCTCCAAAATAACGGATTTAGCCTAAATGTGAAGAACAGACAACCTAATCGAAGAGAGAGAGAGAGAGAGAGAGAGAGAGAGAGAGAGAGAGAGAGAGAGAGAGAGAGAGAGAGAGAGAGAGAGAGAGAGAGAGAGAGAGAGAGAGAGAGAGAGCATTGTTTTGCGCATTTGACAAATTTAATGTAGAGTATCTACACAATTATTTTACTGTAAGTGTGTATATGGATAAAGAAGCCATTAGTTTTCACATCTCTAAACAAATTCATGCAACATGAGTAATAATTGTGAATGTTGATTTTTCGATCTATTTAACAATTGGCATGACCAAGGTAGACCTCTGTCATCCTTTCTGGCAATGAAATAGATGCTATGTGTTTTCCAATAGTGTAATACCAATGGGATATGAAACTATACACTTAAAAAGTTTGTTCAAGGTCTTTGCCTAAGGCTATTAGGCCAAATGTCGCCCACTGTCATGCAAATAATAAACATATGTCATAGTTGGGATAGAGAAGTTAACAGATTTTTTTTCATAGTGATGTTGTCCATTTAAAAAAACCACTAGTACTCACACTGACAGTATTTCGGATTACAGGTGGGTGTAAACATTGTAATGGAACAAGTTGGAGATTGACAGGGTTTGAGTCACAAGTAGCTAGTGTTCTTCTTGAGGAGCTGCTCTTGAGAAAGGTTTATTGTGCGGTTGTAGGTTGTGATGTGGCATATGCGAGAGACAGTAGGAAACATTGCTGTGATCTGCAAGGGGAATAGTGATGAGAGGTAACGTGGCATTACACAATGATTCATTTTTTTAAAAAATGAGTGGGTTTTGTTGTCGTAGGAATATCATCAAGCTTTCATCATGGTCCCCGCACATTTCTGAAAAATAATACAAAGACATTGCCAAAAGAGTAAAAAATCAATAATTTAAAACATTTACTTAAATCGCACTATATTATACACATATTTTTCAGCTGTATAAGAAGTTAATTCCATCCCTGGTGACGAGTGTCAAGAAATCCTATCCAATTCATGGTTGATCAAGCTACACCGGCACATTCTTTTTTCCCCCTGTTAATCGATTTAGCCGGAGCAAATTGTCACAATCGCTAATCCCTTCTAATCTTCCATATACATGTCAAACTATAACACTTCTCCATCAGATCACATGTGCCCCTTATACATGTTCTTTGCATTTGTGAAAACATACACATCAATATTGCACAGTGATTTCAAGATTCCTAAATCAATATCGTGTTTATAGATTCGAGAAAGAAAATATGACATGCGACTCCAGCATACATAAGAATTGAAATATCTTTATCTATCACGGAGATATGCTTTGACCTTTAACCTTGCATTACCTGGAAGGTATATGACGTATGTGATATTTTCTATAATCTATTATTGAAAAGGTTCCATCTACTAACAATGTATTGAACATTTCTGAAAACCTTGGAAAAAGAGACACGCCGTGAGCGGAAAAAATTTAACAACATTTTATTCTGAACGCAGTTACCTTTTACGTGTGATTTGATACTATGATCATGCAAGGATAACTGAGAACAAGTCACGACAAGATAAAAAACATAACTGAGATTGGACCATGTTTGTCTTGAAAACACACAATGGAACAAAGCTGTAACCCCTAGCTATACACAACTAACTCCTATGATTGATACGGTAAGAGTTCAATTTATGTTTACAATGAAATGAAATCGGGCAGTTTTAAACCATATTAAAATCCATGACACATGAATGCTTTGAAGTTTCAAATCGATGCGTAGCAAACCAAATGTCAGGGAGTAAATATGTATTGCTGCTAATGTAAGCAGTTGTAGAATAGCATTGTTGATAAGTACATTGGAAAGGAATTTCTTCACATCTGTATAAAGTGTATGTGTTGGCGTTATGCTCAAAACATTCAGTCATTAAATATGCATAGACCTCAATCTATAATTGGGGAGCAATTGTCGGGCTTTTACCATGATCAAACGGCAAAACTTCATCAAATATGTATGACACATCGACAGTTTATTTAGTATACAAATTCATCTAATAGAAAAAGTTATATTCTAAAAAGTGTAAGCTTAGGCAATTCCAACCCCCTTATGAATACAGCATCGCCTGAAAATTCACTACTAGCTGGTATGAACGGGTGTGGTAATTTGTTCACCACTTTTCCATTTTACAAACTTAAAAGGTATTTTCAAATAATGTGACAATGTCATTTCAAAATTAAACACCTTTCGAGCTACGTTCTGTGCACTATTTCAAATTTAAAGATATTAATACAAGTTGTTTGTTTGTTTGTTTGTTTGTTTATTTGTTTGTTTGTTTGTTTGTTTGTTTGTTTGTTTGTTGAAGACTTAATATACAGAGAAAACTATTGCAAAACAAATGGAGTCATTGGTAGATAGATTGGCTGACTACCTTGCATTTAGATACATACAGATGAGCAAACAGACCGACTGACCGACCGATCGACGGACGGACGGAAGGACGGACGGACGGACGGACAGACAGACAGACAGACAGACAGACAGACAGACAGACAGACAGACAGACAGACAGACAGACAGACAGACAGACAGGCAGGCAGGCAGACAGACAGACAGACAGACAGATCTGCAACCCTCTCCTACAATAAACATGGAGCGGAAACATATAATGTTTTTTAGCTTCGTGTGTGCATTTGTAATACCACATAGAACGAAAGTTGTTAAAGTTTTTGAAGAGGCAGTTTTAAATGATCAAATTCAGCTTAACTCACCCTACCCTCGTAAGTTGAAGGCCCATAGTATTAAGAACAACATTCTAATTCTACATAGGTCGTCATAATCCACTTCTGATATAAATCATGTTCACGGTCACAAGGTCATGTAGAAATCAAGAAGATCAAGAATATTATGGAAAACAGTATATTTTACAAAGCACTATGAAAGGTATTTTCATTAAACATGCTTGCAGAATACTCCTCGGTCACGAAACATTGAATTCTCTCCGACTCCTTTATCACGAAATATGAAAATAAAACCCCCTTTATCTATTGATGGACTCGATTCTTATGTCCATGATCTAAGACGCCTTTGAACGGCTACACCATATAGTGTTAATCACAGCTGATATATGCAAATTAAAGTACGCTGTCTTCATTTGAAAAACAAACATTGCAAATTTTCAAATAAAGGAAATTTATCTTTGTAAATTGTAAAGAGAATTTTCTGTACTTAAATGTCAAGAAAACGAAGGAAATGGGTAATTGACATTATAATCTCTAGAGTAGTACCCAATCTTGTTATTAATAGTTTAAAAGTAGAACTGGCGACCGAATTTGATGTTTAGGAATAATCTCAGCTTAAGATACGAACACAGATTGAATTCCCAGAACTTGTCAAAGTAGATCTTACTGCTTGCAGAAATGTGGCCCCCAGAATGTAGATGTCACCGAAGTCTTATTGAATCAGTTTTAATATTCATCCCACTTTCTGTGCTAGTTTGGTGCTCTTAGGATCTAGGACTAGCTACTGATTATCAAAGTTTGTAAATGTAAAATATGTAGAGCAAAGTTGTGGGCGTAACGAAGGCTACCGAGTGTGAAGTGTATATAGCTCTCGCACAGGAAAGAAAGCTATCTGAGCATAGATGATAAATGTCACATGTCTCAACGCAGAACTCCTGCAATGTCGGCGACGACATCTCATGCCCCGCAATCAAGTCAAGTTTTGTACTCAATCGACACTCTAGACTGAATTAGCTAAGTTACTTTAGTTTGCTTTCGAGTTTCGTGTACATCTCGTCATTTAATTTTATGGCCTGCAGTCTCCGCTGTTGATGTGCTCTTCATCATCAGATTTTAATGACACCTTTAAACCACCGTTGCACGTGTTGCTATTGTAAGACTGATGGTAGGTGGATTATTTAATTTCAGAACATTAGCTGCATTTGCAAACACCGGGGAGGGGGGGGGGGCGAGTTAAGGATCGGGATATTTTTCGGCACTTGAATTTTTTCGATACCCCTCCCTAGTTACAAAAATTTTTAAGTACCCCCCAACTGACCTCTGAATGAAAGTGTTACATACTGTGAATTTTATTACATGTATTTAAAAATTCAAGATAATATTGTAGCACAGACTTTACCTCCACACAGAAACAACTTAGGATTGTTCTTGTAGGGTTTTGTGTATTGATATTGAGAATAAACTTCAAGTGGTTATATAGTAAAACTTGTCGTCAAAGGAACATTAGGAGTTTGGAGCTACTGATCCATGCAATATACATTTATGTTTAGGATCTATGCAATGAGTGCACATTGTATATGATGGTGCTTTGACCACCAACATACAACACGCATACTATAGTTATATATTGTACATTCACAACTATATGGTCCGTTCCTTGATAATTCTAAGGAGGTGTGACTTTTGATTAAAATATATCTGTTCTTGTTTTCAATGTTGTTAACTTTCGTCGTGATCTTATATGCAAATAGATGTAAATCTCATTGTGTTCTTCTGAATCAAGCTCTTCTTTCACTATGTCTAAATCACAAGTACTGTATGTACTGTCACTGTCTTCACTGCTATCATCGTCAAGTACACTGTCTTTACTTTGGCAGTAATGGCACATAATTGCTTCAATTTTATCTGCCTTCCTCATTCCAGGTACAATACGCATGTCAATGAGTAAATTTTAAGAATTCATTTTATTTTCAAGTACCCCTCCTAATCACAGTTTTTTCAGCTACACCCTTGACATATATGCTGAAATATTTTATGTACCCCTCAAATCCCCCCCCCCCCGTGATGTTTGTGAACGCAGCCTTAGACGCATTTGTAATAGTTTACCTCTTCTGTGTGTGATTTATGTGGTTTTTTGATGCACGGAAACCACGTCACAATAATTTGTCTTACGAGAGATAATGTTTTCTTGTATCTTGTGTCTTGTAATTTTCAATGCACAATTCTTGTCAATCCATCGTTGTCAACCAGCTAATGTCACAAGAGAAACAGGGAATGTCACAACATTGGCTGCATGGCTTTATTTGGGCTCTAAGTTCTCTGAAAGAGTGAGAACTCAGCTCTTACCCCCTGGGTTTTTTCCTCAACCTGCGTCGTTTGGAAAAATATGTTACCTCGTAGTTCCTATGGTCACTAATTGGTAGGCAAGCTTACATTTCCTGAGGTCAGTATGTTGTATTAGTTTGCAGGTATCATTACCTTGAGCTTGCAATCTGTTGTGGTTGTTGTACTTGTTAGTTAGAACAAAATACTCTTATAATTGTATCGATAATTCAAATACTAATGTTACAATCTGAATACCAATTGTGGACAATGCACAAGTTCACTCCCAGGCTCAATTACGTACGTGAGAAAATTGACTGAAGTAAAGCAGATAAACACACTTCCTGTATTTGTCACACTCACTTATAGCATTCATGTCAAACTTAAAAGTATACTTTTTCAGTTGCTTTAAGTATAAGCCTAGTATTTTTAATGTTGTCAATTTGTAAACAATGTTTCCTGCTAACGAACGGCTAGCAGACTGATAAGAGTGACTGATGACCATGTGATCTAGGCAATGTTTTATGGCATCTGTGTTTACACTCTTGTCTATTTACTTGCTTTGCACTGCTGTTCACAGATTGATAACATTGAGACAACACATACTGGGCATGCAGATGATTAAAACAGTATACTTTTACACTTGATATGGATGCTATAAACGATTGTGGCAAACCATGCAAACGTTTTACTTGAGTGTTACAAGTTGTAATAATATTAGTATTAATCTTAATCTCTCCCAAAACAGTCACACAACATTTTGTCTGGAATTTAGACCCCTTTTTAGATAAAACATTAGTACAACTAGATAGTGCTAGACGCAAGATTTCATTAATAGATGCCTTATCTATGAAGTAATCTTCAAACCCCAAAGAGATACTCTATGACGTGAGCTCATTGCTATATCAGGAATCGTCCCAGTACTAAATTACCCAGTAACTGGGGTGGTCAGCTCTGTTTCTGTATATCCATGTCGTCAATTTTAGTCACGTATGTCCTACAGCTAACTTCTACTGGGAAAGGTGATCTCATATAATCACAGACTTACTTGTCTGTGATATAATTGACGAGGTATCTTTGACGGAATCTACACTTGCACCGGATGTGCTGTGAGAGATATGATATGAATCGTTTGTAGTACCTTCCAATCCCCTTATTACAAATTTAAGGGCAATGATGCGTTGTGAATGGTCAAGGTTTAATAAAAAAAAGAATGTTAAACGAAATAAAATGTGTTGGTTTCGTTCACTTTCACTACTCAGCACCAAAGACAAGAAAAGGATATCATTTTCTGTATTACTTTGGAGCGGGCATTGGGAGGGAACTTCCGTTAAACGTATTGTCGCTGCTGCTATTGTTACACAAATACAACAACAATAGAAACATTCGGAAGTTGCCCAGCAAGGCCAACACGTCACTTCCGCCTAAGTTCTTATCGATGCCAACTCTGTACTGATAAGTGAAAGTAAATGAAAGCAACGCATTTTAGCTAGTTTATAAATAATTCCTTTAGGAAAAAAATGTTGTTTATCCCAATAACTGTCATTACAATTATTTCTACTGTGTAAATAGGCAAGTAGGTCAACTTCCTGGACTTATTCAAATCTTTTGCTGGGTTTGCCAATCGTTGTGATAAAGAATAGTTAACACAGTGAGACGTGATATGTCAATACGATTCACATCCTAAATTGCAATTGAGAAACGCCCATTTATCAATAAGATAATTTTTTTCATAATTACAGGAAACCTTTGAGCTTTCTTATTCTCGAGAATCCTGGAAGATGAAGACGAGCACGAAGAAGAGATGAATGTTACAGGAGATGAGTGAGATGATTCCACTTGCGAAAACAAGAATATGAGGATGTGTGACCGAGATATTAGATTACATCACCCATGTCGCTTCCTCCTTACGAAAAATCTCAATATTACTTAACAAGTACTGAGTAAAGAAACGTCCATGTTTAAAAACAGCAGGTATTATCTAGTTTTATAAATTGTAAAAGGACAAAAAGGGCTTTCAAGTTAGGTCTTTTTTTGCGACGCACCAGTAGGTGGCATCCTCCCAAATAGTGTCTCTTCAATGACATTACACATATTTTTTCTGAACGTATGGTTGGTAAGAACTGAAACGTGACTTACGATTAGAAAGCGTATACAAAACACGCTACAGGGATCCCACAAGGAGGATAGTTAAGAACTTTTAATGACTTCTCTGATGTGTACCGCTAAACGTAGCCAACAGTTGATTTCACAGACACACTATAATTATGATATTCGTCAGTAAATGTAACATTTACTAGATAGACTCTCATTTTTCAATTATATACTTCCCAGGAACACAACAAATGAAATCTTAGACACAGTATTAGCGGTAATTACCGAGAGGATACGATTTTCTAATCAAATTTTCCCGCTGGAGTGCCCACAAGCTAGTGTGAATTTTAGTTCATTACACCGATTATTCTGTGTAGGAGAAGTGCACACACATCAAAAATCTGATCTCACTCCCTGTCGCCTGACAGGGAACAGCTTCTTCTTCCCCGTGAATTTCGTTCTATATTAAAGCTAGTAAAGATACTAAAAGTGTTTCAAAATAATACTAGGTTGGGTTATCAAGAAAATGTGAGTATTGTGTAATTAACTCCCTGAGGAACCGTTCTAGCAGCGATTTTATCCCTCCATCACGACTAGCCACTGTCGTGGTTTAACCCCAACTACAAACATTTCAATCCAATATTGAAAATACCACTCACGGAAATCTTTATGAGGGTTTGCAATTTTCATTTACATTTAACGTAAACGAAACGTCCTTGGCTTACTTAACGGAACAAGTTTAACATCAACACTATATCCACCTAAGCTATTTTTTTTACGAATCATGCTTACATCGGAGTGGTATATAGTTTCTGTCGGACAAAGCTTAGACCGACCTAGTTTTCAATTTGCCTCCAATAAACAATGAAACATAATTCACCGTACGTGTGCATATATACCCCCCTAAAGCAATAACAGTTGAAATCCTCGTATTATCCATGTAATTTAACTCTCTATTGAGACAGTAAAGGTTTACATTTTTATCTCTGATCGCACTATTTCTTTTTCTAAATGCAGCTCAGAACTCCATCGATTCTTGCCTTTGGCTTTAATTTATATCCGGTCTTTCTTATATTACACTGTACACTGTGCTCGATCGTTATTCCTAATATTTTCACTCTTGGATCACGATTCGTTGAATCTTTCTCTGTATATATGCAATTGACCCTCACTGGGATGAATGGCAGTTCAACAAACGAGGCCATGTGCTGTAATAATCTGTCTCCGCACCCTACAGTGGATTAATTTGTCAGATTTTGCTTTGTATCATTACTTTCAAAGGTATAACAATGTTCTTCATGCATAGTACCGTGGCCACCGGCCTAACGTACAGTAATCAATATATGCAAGAACTGTGTTTGTAGAGGTTTGTTGTGTCAAACAGCAATAGCACATACAAATCCACATAATAATTGTAAAACATTAGGCTATCATACTGTGACGTAAACGGAAAGCGAAAAATACAAACTTTGCTAAATTATTTTGAGTATGAACATGATTTGTTCTCATCTAAGAATAAGATTTAAATTGCCATCTACAAATGACTATCGCAAAGTGTGCTTTGTTAAATGAATTACAAGCATAAGTCCATATAGTAAACTATTCCTGGTACCCTATACCACGTCATGTGACCTTTGTATAACATGACCTAATACAAAGTATCATGACATACTGTCCGTACTGTCCAGCACCCTATACCACGTCGTCATGTGACTTTGTATAACATGACATAATACAATGACATACTGTTCATACTGTTTAGCAACCTATACTACGTCATGTCATGTGACCTTTGTATAACATGACACAATACAATGTATCATGATATACTGTCCATACTGTCCAGCAACCTATACCACGTCGTGCCATGTGAAACATTGTATATCCTAACACAATGTATCATGACATATTGACACATTATGATCATGTTAAACTTTTCATGTACTTAATATAACCGACAAATGTGCCAACTATCTCACCTAAATATGAACACTATTCATATACATACACGTTTCATCAGATGAAATATCAAACTCTGTTCTATTCAGATTTCAAATGAAAGGAGTTTGCATGTTTGCCATCCCACTTTTTCGGACACTGTCAATCACAATAATTAACAATACGGTTTTTTGAATATAAATAAAATCACACACACACACACACACACACACACACACATATATATATATATATATGAGAAACCGGAGATACACTATACACAAGAATGCAGAATCACCTATCACAAATCAGAAAAAACAATAAATCAATTCACTTCAATGGACTTTCTCACTCAATCAAACACTTCAAGATCATAGCAATTGAAAAACTCTACACATCAGATAAAACCTATCGCCAACTACGTGAATCAATGTGGATAAAAAAAACCTAGATACACTCACCAATGTTATTAACAGAAAGCAGTAACATAGCAACCAGAAGTCATCAGTACAGCTAGCAGAATGCAATATTCATACCATTCCAGGAAAAGAACACTATTTTGCACGACAATAACTGTATGGCTTACGATATTATTTATAGAAAGATATACAGAGTGTATAAATATATAAATTCTTCATTTCGTGTTGTCGCCGTCATGGTGATGGTTAGCGATTTGAATAATAGTTATACATCTGAAACTGCCACCAAAAATTGCATCTTGCATATTTTACAACCGTTCTTTTTAACGACATTGTGCTAATATATGGCATACTCTTTAGGTATATACACAAAGCCTACACCATTTTGAAGTGGACGAGTATCATTCGTCTACGGCGTGTTTGTTCTTCTTCCTTTATAAGAAAACGGTTCCATGTACCAATATTCAAATTAATGACTAGGGTGCTAGTATCAGTCATCAGTTTAGACAATAATTACATAGAGATTACTTCAAAAGAAAAAAAGATGTGAATATTATAAACTGCTTTATTTATCGTCTTCGCTCGCTTACTTAAAAGGGCTCAGCCAGGGTCAGTGTTCTTTATAAGGAACTGCGTCGCACATAATGTATTGAATTGCTTCTATAAAATTTGTGAGACCAAATCAAGATCAAATTTTCTCGAGTGCTACCTTTGCGATTCATGTAATTACTCACAGTTGAGAAGAGGTTACTGCACATGCTATGAGGACTACATTCTAGGTTCCTAACCAATATCATTAAGCGATAATAACTACAGAGAAATCTTAGATACGCTATGCGATATAGGAAGCGGGTTTTCAGTGATTAAACTCGACTCCTTTTAATCAAAATGATAAAACATTGACAACTCTTATATTGCTTGCATCGTTAATGATATGCCTTCATTCACTGCAATATTGAGTGTTTTAGATAATCTAAATCTAGTCAATTCTACAAATTTACAATTTGAATGTTTGATTCTCAAATGAATGCTAAGTAATAACACACGCATTCAGGCGATATTTCAATCCCATGCCTTTTTCTTCAGTCCAAATTTTGGTCACGTGTGTTGGCCCCTGGGCAAGCACTAAATCGTGACATTGAAGACTCAATGTAATCACACATAATGTCTGTTAGCGTACGTTCTGCGCATCGCTTATTATTTTATAAAGACACGGGTAACTACACGCATTTGAAGTTTTTCGGAGATGCATGAACGAGCATTGTGCCCCAAAGCAGCATGGGAAAGGAAATGTCACGATCAGCAGATCATAACATATCAATTAAATATCAACATTAAAGTTCCTATACAAAGAATATTAATACTTTTCCTGTAAATAGTCAATCAATAACACACATTTCCTTGTCAGTACAATAATAGCCATTCATCACACGTCATATATAGTGAAACTTTTACTAGTATATTTGTTGCAGAGAAATGTTCATATCAATCTAAGCTATTTAAAGGGGTATGTGTTGTTCACATTATGGGAGTGTTGACTGTTTGTTTGTTTGTTGAAAACTACACAGTCAATTGTTAAACTCTACCATCTGGTTCCCTCTGGATTATATTTTTATATATTACAACAAAGACAATGACCTTTGATATTCACTTATATTATTTGTATCTTCATTAAATTAGAAAAAAAATGTTATAAAAACCAATTATATCGATATTGAGTTATATTTATGAATTTTCGTGGACTTTTCTGTGTCGAGTGTGAAATTTTGGCACCAAAAGCACGGAAAGATCGTTATTGTACATTATATATTTCGTCGTCTGAAGTACAAATGTACTTTCATGGAACGGTATTACAAAATAATATTCTTTTTCAAGTAACCTATTTATTTTGTGTAAAGTACTTTCCCAGACGCATATGCAGCTGATAATTTCGAAGAAAAGCTCCATTTCTCCTAACCCACAAGAGATGTTTGTGAAATAGGTAAACTGTGAGTTGTATTCTAGTTCAAGGTTGATCATGTTTTAGGTCCACTGATCAAAGCAACTAAACGTACCAACCAATGTGTATCTCTCCTCGCAAATGTTATTAGTTAGATCGACTAGAGTCTCTCGTCGATGACAGGTTCTCGGTTTACATGGCGCCCTTAGGCCAAATTGAAAGAAAGAGTGTGTTTCCGATACCCTGACCGACCCTAATTTTAAGCCGTCGACATTAAACATATTTTACATGCAAAAAAGGTAAAATTATGACAATTTACTTCTATTACCCTGTAGATTTTCTTGCCAAAGTATCTTTGGTTACTTTTTTGAAAATCACATTCCAGAGAGAAATGATGTCTTTTCAGCCTATAACAGCACAGTCTGCATATTGTGTTTTTCTACTTCTGAATCACATAATTGTCTTCCTTTACACCTCATCATCAACTGTTATGGAACTTGAGTATTGTGACCAGCGAGTATCTGTCTTTGGGTCGAAGTAATTAAAAATGTAAAATAAAATAAAATAAAATCCCGATCTATCTACCCTATTTTTTGAAGTCATGCGATCGGAAACAAACAGGTTTTTATGTTTGCCAAATCAATATAACGAAATATCTGATGTCATTGTGGACTACCATCTGGTGTTCCCCCTCTTGACATTTACATGGTTCACAGATCATCTTTGCATTTTTAATGTCATCTATATTTTCACTTGATTTTATCAATCCCTGGTTTTATTCTTATACATCGGATGCGCTTCTGGCTTTAATAATTCATTTCATATTCAGTCGATTTGTTCCATACTTCATAACTCTAGGGCTTTCTCAGCAATGACGCAGAACCTCTTTTTTGAACGAAGCAACGTGATAGCTAGAGGGTTTTTAGGTGTATGTGGAAATTCGTTGGATACGCTATCGGTTTTTTTCAAGCGCAACATGATATATGTTCGAGATACTTGATGCGCTATCGATCGCATGTACGATATACGCCATTGTCGAAAATCAATAAATAATCATCAATTGTGTATTTTTCAATTGCTTTGCGGCAATCACATCAAAATACTGAAACACGTGATGGTGGGGGCAGATTCAGTTTCTACAGTCCTTAAATCATTCGCGCGCGCGCGTGTGTGTATGTGTGAGCGTGCCTGTGTGTGCGCGCATATAAGGTACTCACAGTATTCTACTTACTGATGTACACTTAACCATCGCTTGCAATTGACTGAACTCAAACCGGGTATACATATTAACGATCCGATGACGTAATTTATTATACGTATCAAAATGTACAGGAACTCCTTGCTATGCAATCAACAGTTCTAACAATGTCAGAACACAAACTGTAACGTCATAGAAGGCATGTGTTGACATTAACATTCTACTAGTGTCTACTTTATAAATGAAGTTGGATTTTTTGTTAGTATTTGCATTTCAGTAAAAACATTGTAAACTCAGCTTATGCCACTTTAATCATCAAATTGATGTGAATATTTCCTAAAAGGTGTACGTGTCCTTATTTTTGTCACATGACTTATGTATCTGAGTCAAGTATCTCTAGCTCTCGCTCCGAATCTATGTCCTTGTTCCTGAGCAGTACAAGTCTAAACTAAGAATTTTACTCTTCTGCTGCATCTTCAATGGTATGTTATCACAACTTGATGATTGTAGAGATGGTGAAATGACGGTTGTGAACGAATAGGTTCTGTCTCTTCTGTCTGTCTGAATGTATGTATGTCTCTCTCTCTCCTACAGAATCTACTAAAATGTCGACTACTTTGCGATTTAGGGACCAGTCAGTTTCTTCAGCCTGGAGGAGGGGGGGGGGGACTGTGGAAGACAGGCAGAAGAAAGGAAGCATTCTATTGGAGATAAATGTATGTTTGTTGAGTTCAAAGTCTTTTTATCTAAACTTTTGTTTGGTGTACATAATTATATACAAATTACAATGTACCTTGTACTTATGCAGCACTTTTGATTTTAAGTTATTTACACACACACACACACTTTGCCATGCCTATAGCACTACTGAACCTTATCAGTTCAGTTGAGCTAAAAAATAATGCTCGTTACAGCTAGAGCAGGTTTAAGAAATAAACAATAATGTAAAATAAATTTTGTTTACGAATACAGAATTTAATATCTATTACATAATTTTATATCAATATCATAGGTGATATGCATGTATATATCACATTTCTGAAATGGTTTCATAATTATGCAACAGAGTGTTGTATGGTATATAATACAAGTTACAAATAAAATAAGTTCTGCATTTCTACAAAACTTCAGATTCTGACTGGCTGCTTTATTTAGAAACAGAGTCTACTTCGGTAAAAGGTATATAAATTTTGTGCAATACTGAAATTTTTAAAAAGTTTCATCTCCATTCATTGTTTTAACTGTCTACAAAATACCTGCATGGGAACATAAACATTTGATATCTTACCTTCACTTTATTTTGTTCATTATTTTTCAATCTACTTTTTTATCCCTCATAAGGGGTGGTCATGTTATGGTTCTGTCTGTCTGTCTGTGTCTGTTTGTGTCATCATTATCTCAAAAATGACTGATTCAATTCAAAAGAAATTCTGTACACACATTTCTGGGGGCAGTGGCTAACACTGGATTAAATTTGTATCATTTGTCAGCAGTGACTGTTATTTTCATTAGTTATCTTGTCACTCACAACTTTGAAACCCCACCCCCCCCCCCCCCCCCCCCCCCCTCAACATAACACATTCTGCACACTTGATATGTTGTGAGATCACACTTAAGAAAATCACCCAGCACAATTAAAGAGAACAATAATTTGTATTCTGGCATTTAAAAATGTTTATTGTATAATTACTATAAGAAACTGTGTGATTCAATTGATAAATTTGATAGAAAATCCTCAATTAGTCAACTGCAGTGTTACTCTGCATCCACCATTCCAGTTTTAGACTCCACATATTCCAGTGCTTTCTGTTTGACAGCAGCTACAGTGCCGTCATCTCCATGTTTCTTTTCATAGTCCAGATATCTCTTAAAGAAGAATTTGATTTTCTTTGGACTCAGGTTGAGATGTATGACTCTCTCAAATAATTGTCTGAAAAAGATGAAACCACAAGACATTTGCTATAAATCTGTACTTGTACATATTTCAGTGAAGCCATGACATTACTATCATCAGCCACTGAGCTCCACCCCTTGAGGGCTCCCTTCTTTGTTTTTTGTATGTAATAACTGGCTTATTAGAACTGCTAGGATTAGTCCGAGTTATGCACTTTACAGAGTACTCTATAGTCATTAGTTGTATTTCATGGCTGATACTGATAGCATGTTACAAAAATTGCATACCACCCATTGCAAGTTAGTGTTCACTGGTTCTGTTCGATACAACTAGACAAAAACCATAAGAAAGTACACATGCTGCACTTTAAGATAGCAAATCGGATGTCTTGCTCATTTTTTTCTACATGAAATAAACCATTTAAACATATTGCAACTAGATGCAGAAACACTGGCACCAATGTTTTGATGTCTGCATTTCATGTCTGCTGCATGGTGGTTCATTACATTTAGACAAAATGTTGCAAGTATTAATTCAATATTGCTATCTTGAAGTATAGCAGGTACAGTAACTGTTTCTTATTAGTTTCTGCACAGCTGTATCAAACAGAGAGAGTGAACACTAACTTGCTGTATCAGACCCTTTTGTCTTTTGGCTCAGATTTCTTGAGAGTCTGTATGTCCAATAACATTTGACCAATTGTACCTCTTAGCCTGTCTCAAGCTGTGCTAAAACTACCAAATAGCAACAAGTTTCTCTACTGAACACAGTGTAATCTTTCACTCCCTGAAGTTTAATTGGTGGAGTTTTACATAGCGTCTTCAGGATATCAACACAGTGGGCTATCTAATGTGGTATAATAAACAAACTTGTAAAGTTGTATTGTGTTCTAGTTGCTAATTTAACATCAAATGTTGAACTTGTCTGTTTACTGGCTAAGTGAAGTGAGTGAGTGTATGTGTGTCATATTATCTGTGGGGTGACTACCCAGCCTTGGTCTTATCAACAATTTGTTTACAGTTAAACACCAGGGAATGAAAGATTACACTGTTATCAATAGAGAAACTTGCTGCTAGTAGGTAGTTTTAGCACAGCTTGAGACAGACTAAGAGGTGCAGTTGGTCGAACACTGTTGTACGTTCCAAGCTATCAACCTTTCTTACCTAATGACTTCCTTGTTGTCTTGTTTAATCATCATATCGATATAAATGGACCATATATCAGTTCTCTTGGGGTAATTACTAAGCGTATTCTCAAACATAGTTCTTCCTCTCTCAGCTTCGCCATACTTGAACTCAAACTGGGCAAACTTGACAATGACATCAATATCTGAATGAAATGAAAATTAACATGACAAACATCAACATTACATTTCTATAATTATTAATTTGTATATCTCCACAGCATAATGGAGATGTTTATCTAATCAATACAACCAATTAAGATATTCAAATAATTTCATTATTTCTTAAAATTTATGCATAAATCTTCAAGGGGAATAAAGTGAGATTCATGTCACCATGACGACATTTATAACATTTTATAAAACATAGGCAAATACGCTACTTGTTCAAATAAACCACCTGTCACCATTCAAATTCAAATGTATTTGGATTTGCATTCAACCAAGTTTGTTTTCCGGTTCAATGATATTTTACTTTCTAACCTAAATACTTACGATCTTTGTCATCCAGACTTTTAAAACTTCTCTGCATGAGTTTTCTACTGGCCTCTTGTTTTCCATTTATCATAAGAAACATTCCATAGCTAGTCCATGCGTCTTTATGAAGACTAAATCTCTTCACCATGGTATTGTACAGTTTTTCTGCTTGCTGCAAAAAATGATACCAAATTTTGGATTTGAGGGGTAAAAAATAATCTCTGCATTGGTTTTGATAATATGGGTCAAGAATTTCTGGACTTTTTTAGGTATGAGTCTAGATATCTGGAAACACTCTCACAAATATCAAAGAATTAAAAGTAACACAATGCAATGTTTTAATGTAGTGGGAAGGCTAACAAAATGTAGAGGAACTTCAACTAACATGGCTCTTAAAACAATAATGGTTTGAGAGGTATGTAGGGTTGTCGGTGACCGAGTGGTTAAACCACTTGCCTCTTACCAAGGCGATTGGCGTTCGAACCCATTCAGGGTTTGATTAGATTTACCACACTGTAAGTAAGAAGAGTGTCATTCAGTTTGACTCTACCGAACAACGCAGGTTTTCCCTTGGGTACACTGGTTTTCTCCTGCATTAACACTGAACCCATGAGGGATGACCCTCACTAGACTTCTTGGGAGACAAATGTTTATATACTTTAAGAACTATCAAGTATAAATAAAAGATCATTCAATTTATTTTAGGTACAACCCACAACACACACGCAAAGCAATTCTATTGTGTGCTACAATGTTTGTAGCATTCAAATCAAGTGTAAAAATATACTGTTTGAACTGCTTTAATTCTAAGTTTACAACATGGCTGTTCTAAAAGAGTGATTTTTCAGAATAACAAGCTGTCAGCGGGGTCAATGGCAGTGGGATCTGTGAAAGGCTGTATGTCGATGCATATCATGAAACTACCAGTGTACCTACCTGTGTCTTTTCTGTCTTGTTGTAGATATTAACCAATGCCTTGAACACTTTGAGAGCATCACACATCTGTAGAGCTCTCTCAAACACCTTGGCTAATGTTTCATCTAAACCATACATGTTCTCTAGATTCAGATAGGCTATCCATACATTTAGCTTTTCTTGCTCATTCCTACAATTCAGTTAGAATGAAAAAAAATGAAAAATGGTTTTATCTTTATCAGAGAGACATTCAGTGAAATTTCAGTTTTTCTTTCAAAATGTCTTGTTGATCTGTTATCTGTAGACTTTGACTGGAAAAAAGCCACTGGAATAAAATTCAAATGTTGTATCATTAAGAAAAGAATGAAATATGGACACTGAAGATTCAGACACATTTATGTTTAAGCATGTGCAGGTCGCAAAATCATTTTTCGTTTGTGAGTATGAATGAACCTTTTTTTTTGACATATCATGTTCACAACATGACAGGGTATGTTATCTTTCGCATATCTTATATTATGAATATGTACATTGTATTTAAATTTGACACCTACCTGAATGATATGGTCTTGAGTGCCCTTTCAGCTACAACACGTGCTTTCTCGACTTCACCAGTATGTAAATGAAATGCCATGTACTGTATCCAGACGAGGGAACTGTCTGGAGAACTCAACACTAATCTATCGAAGTCATCGCTGGTCTCTGGAGTTCGGTTTGGATCCATCATTGCCAATTCAGTCTAACAAACGAGATTTATTGATATCAGAGATAACGGTTAACAAATCATTTGATGGGAGAATAAACACCCAAAGAAATGGAAAAGAAAAGATAACTATGAACTCTTGTTTTTGTCTTGTCTATCTGTCTGTCTGTCTGTCTGTCTGTCTGTCTGTCTGTCTGTCTGTCTACACCCTCACACAAATATCGCAGATAAAGTTTAAAAGGGTCAAATACCCTTTAACAGTTGAATGTTTGTTTCTGAGTGGCTAAAGTCAAGATTTGAACCACGACTGTGCCTCAGTCAACCCAGCTGTATAACTGGGGACCTGGTAGGATGTAGGTTGCAATGTGAAGGCTTTAATCCTATGTGCTTAAATGGCTGCAATAAAATTGTATGCTCCCCGGGGAGTTGAGGATGACTAAAGGGCTGTTGTGCCATTCTGATCTGAGCCAGGGGTAATAACTGTAAAGCGCATTGAGCACGGAGTGGGAAAGCACTATATAAAAAACCATCATCATTAACCATCATTATTACATTGCTTTGAAATCATAAAACAAGATGATCATGATGTGAGAGATAGTAATTGAGTTAACTACTCGTATAAATCACCTTGTAAAGTAACTGCTCTTTTTCTTTCTCTTCTTGCAACTTTTCTTTCCTTGTTTTCTTCTTAGGTGGCTGGAAAAAAATACCAAATATTTTGAAGCCTCAGACTTTCTTCATTGTGAATGAAAGCTACAAAAATCCTTAAATGCATTCATCACATCAGTAGAACATAGTAATTAGTTCTTTTATCACACAACCAAGACTTCTAAATACTTACAAATAACGTTTTATCTGTTTAGGTCACCAGGCATTGTCAAACTGTTCATTTACTGGCTTTACCTCTAGGCTACAAACTGTTACAAAACTAAAACTAGTACATGTACATACAATGTAATAATACCTGATTGACAAATTTCAGCCAAAAAGAGGATCTCAGTTATACATTACATGATTTTGAAAAGCATATAATTTCTAATGAAGTTCAGCTATCAATACCAATCACAAAACCCTTCCTCTTAAAAGTATGGAAGTCAAATAAAATTTAGAATTTTCATATTTCCTTTTTAATGGATGCACTTTTAAAGCATTCATTTTTTGAATCAAAACCTTTTTGAATTTTTGAAATCAGATGAACGGTTCTTGCTTTACGGTACTTTCAATACTGAGTTTATTGCTCTCGTATCTGGAAAAATAATACATACAGAACAATGGGGGAAATCTGGGACAAATAATACATGATTTTCACGATACTTTATTGGTAAATATGATGTAATTTTATAACAAAAGCATATTTAAGGCTGAAATTTTCCACATTGATAGTTTTTTTCGATGAGCATAAGTAGACGGGAAAATCGAGATATGTGGGTGACTGCAATGGCGGCCATAAGACAGAATTCCATTTTTATGGGTACATGCTAAATTTTTAAACTATCCCAACTTATCTACCCACAATAATATGATGATTACCTCTTTTATGACATCTGCATCTTCATTGTCAACATCACTGTCATCTGCTGACGGTACAACTGTGGAAGTGTTTTCAGTAGTAGTTACTTTTTCGTCCCAACTAAATCCGGGTATTTCTAGCCTGGGTACCTTAGACTGCTGGCTGGGTTTACTGGTTACAATAATCTGACATGAGAGAGAAGAGCATATTCATTTAACTGCAAACATATTTATTTTGGTACCAAAATATTTTAGCTGAAAAGACGTTTTTCACACTTTAGCTCTAATTTATCGTGGTGCATAAAACATTTTGACTGCATTGTACATCACCTTTGTGAGTTCATATATGAGTGAGCACACAACAGAACCTTATTGGGTTGTTCCAAAAAAACCTGAACAGAAATCTGTAGAAATATGACAAGTGTGTCTTTGTATTCATCCATATAGAAAATCTCTGGGAGCAAGCCCTTGCACACCGTTTTTTGAAAACCCTCCAAAAATACTCCCTGCTCCATTAGTAATGAGTCTATCTTTATTCAGATAACAATGGGGATATTCCATTATTGAGAGATTGAAGGGTACACATCCATTCCTTACACCTACTCAGCATTAAACTACATTTGACTGGTAACTCCCTGCTCTGTTAGTAATGAGTCTACTTTGTATGAAGACAACAATAGGAACATTCCATTTCAGTAAGATTGAAGGGTACGAACCTCCACATCAGAATCAGAATCTGGTATATCTCTAAGCACAGCATCGATACCACTATCAGATCCATCTTCCTCTGGTCTCTCTCTTCTCTTCTTGGCTTTCTGTCTGTCTCTGAAGTGTTTTAGTTTTTCTTTGTCTCCGCTAGTCCTTAAACTACCTCTGTATTTCTTTTCTAGTTGGTCCTCTAATCCAGTGTGCTCTGGAAGCAGTGACAACTCTATTTTGCTGCTCTCCTTGTCAACACTGTATTGGGTAGACAAAAGTATCTTCAAATGTTTGTAAAATTACCCAAAAGTTTATGACCCAAAAGTGTTTTTTTACCTTCAAATAACACATTCATGAAAATTTATGTTCTGCTATTGTACATGTACATTTGCTGACTCCCCTGAAACAACGCTGTGTCCATGGCAAGGACTTCCACTGAACAATGGATGAGGAATAAGTTTCAATTTGGTGTTTTGTGGTAATCATGCATAATGATATTAAATTTGTTCTCTCTATGTGTGATGTAAAATCTTGAAATACAATGCAACTCTCCAGAACCAAAAGTAACAAAAATGCCTTGAAGTTTATTTCACTTAAAATTTCTAGTCAATGCACTACTGCTATGACTTGATCACGAGTTTGTCAATTGACCAAATTAGTGCAACTCTAGTCTGTAAGTATGTCATGTTGGGGCGCCCTCACACATTCTTTAGATTAACACCTTAGAGGGCAGTGCAGCACAACGTATCTAACACAACTAAAGTTCTCCTTAGGACTTCCTCACCTGTTGCTCCTCATCCAAGGATGATTTTTTTTAAAGAAAGACTTAAATTTGCTCACAAAACATCACAATCTAACTGACGCCAAAAATAACCACGTTGAAAGTACAAAACTCAAAATGTTCCTGAAATGTACCTTCTCAAAGTCTCTCTCAAACACAAAATATATCAAACAAGTTGTCCGTGAAATGCATTGTCATTTTAAAATTCACAAACCTCATAACTTTGGCCGTGACTGCTTGGTTGACTTGGAATGCTTCTGATGGATTGTTTACATAAAATGATGACATCTTTCTCAATTCTACTCGTCCTTGTAAACTCCGTGATAATCTGTAGATACAAAATAAATATCAAAACATCAAGATTTTCTGTCACAAAGTATTGAATAATACGACAATGAGGCTTATCAGGATGTACAGATTTCACTGAAACGCTGATCAGTTTCCAAGACATACACAGACAGACACGTACGTACGTACGTACGTACAGACACACATACATACCGGTACATACATACATACATACATACATACATACATACATACATGCATACATGCATACATACATACATATACATGCATGCATACATGCATACATACATACATACATACATACATACATACATACATAGACAGACAGACATACACTTACACACACACACACACACACACACACACACACTATCCAAGAATCATTATTACTTTTAAAGTTAAAGACTGCAACTCACCTGACAAACAATCCTACATATGTATTATTCTTTACATAGCCTTTTACTAAATCTCCTTTTTGTACATCATCTATACTTTGAATATCGTTGTAAATGTTCTTTCCATTGTCTTGATTGTTTTTGAGTCTAGACTGCCTTGTTGACAACAATATGTGGTTTTTGTCTTGGCAATCTAAAACATAACATCTATGGAAACAAAATTAAGAACATTATATTTACTGTGTAGGTAAGGTTTCTGGACACACGAGTCTCCTTAGATGCGTTCTTCTTCTTCTAATACAATGACAATCAGCCCTTGCTTAAACTGTCTGCTGTGACTATTATTTCAGGACCTGTTTAATAACATGTCACTTCCAATATCAGCTGCCTTAGCAGGCTGGATGGCTGAGGTGGCAAGCGTTGTGTGGTGAGCATGTTTGCCAGGTCAACAACCCAGCCTGCTAAAGAAACTATGGACACAAGAATAACTGAAATTTCGTTATGGATGGATTTGCTATATATTGAGTATTCAAGATTTGTATTTTGGATAATACCAGTTATTTTGGATAATTCCAGTGAATTTAGCAGTTTTCCTCTTAGCAGTCACGAAACCAAATACAGTAAACAGTAACCTAACAGTCAGCAGATAAACTGTATGATTCTGCAACAAAAAGTATTCACAATTTGTTTTTACTTGACAAGCAATTTTGAAAACTTTTCTTTAAGATAAATGCAAATTTTCTGTGATATAAATAAATAAAAGTTACTTTTTATATTATAGTACTTTCCAACATTGTGCTCAAAGCAATTTACAATTATTAACCCTGGCACACTGCCGTCATCCATAGCGACACAGCAGCCCTTTATACGTCCTCCATTGCAGCCTACGTAAGCACATAGGATTATATCATTAACATAGCAACCTCTCGGTCTCCAATTATATACAGCTGGTTTCATGGTTCAAATCTAGTTTAATTGATAAGAAATATTTTAAAAATCTCCAAGAATAAATGTTGATGATTTCCCTCTTACCTAAGGAACCGTTTTTTCTTGTATTCATCTAATGGATTATTGACAAAGTTGTCAGAGAGATCAGTTAGAAATACTTCACCATCATGACCATCATGTAACTGTACAATCAATCTATCATGGAGAATTTTCTTGACCTGGCCATTGACAACACTGCCTTCTTCTATATCTAAGGATACATTACCTGTATTACAAAGAGGAAAGAAAATAAACAAAAATGAGGTTCTGATGCTGTTTCACTATCATTAATAATCTTATCAAAACTTATTCTATGAATGCTTATAAACTTGGTAGCATTTCAGTGTAAGACTAACAGACAGGATCCATGAATAACCCCTTAACTTGTCATAACTTGGTAGCATTTCAGTGTAAGACTAACAGACAGGATCCATGAATAACCCCTTAACTTGTCTTAATTTGGTAGTATTTCAGTGTAAGACTAACAGACAGGATCCATGAATAACCCCTTAACTTGTCATAACTTGGTAGCATTTCAGTGTAAGACTAACAGACAGGATCCATGAATAACCCCTTAACTTGTCATAACTTGGTAGCATTTCAGTGTAAGACTAACAGACAGGATCCATGAATAACCCCTTAACTTGTCATAACTTGGTAGCATTTCAGTGTAAGACTAACAGACAGGATCCATAAATAACCCCTTAACTTGTCATAATTTGGTAGCATTTCAGTGTAAGACTAACAGACAGGATCCATGAATAACCCCTTAACTTGTCATAACTTGGTAGCATTTCAGTGTAAGACTAACAGACAGGATTCATGAATAACCCTTTAACTTGTCATAATTTGGTAGCATTTCAGTGTAAGACTAACAGACAGGATCCATAAATAACCTCTTAACTTGTCATAACTTGGTAGCATTTCAGTGTAAGACTAACAGACAGGATCCATAAATAACCCCTTAACTTGTCATAATTTGGTAGCATTTCAGTGTAAGACTAACAGACAGGATCCATAAAAATAACCCCTTAACTTGTCATAACTTGGTAGTATTTCAGTGTTTGACGGACAATGGGACTCTACAAATGGCCTCCTTAACTTTTCTGAACACGGAAGCATACAAATGAACAGACACACACAGACAAATGAACTCTGCAAATAATCCCCCAAAAATATACCAATTGCCCTTCCAGCGCAGCATGTTTGTCTAAAAGAGTGATAGTGACAAATGATTGAAGACTAAAATGCTGTCTCCTAGGTTCCATAGCGACCGTTTTAAGACAACATTGACTTTTCAATTTTATTCATTGATTGTAGGAGATAATACAAAATTACAAACAGCATTATACAATGCACAAGCCAGGTGGCAAGTTCAACAAAAAATATGGAATATATACTCTGGTCGTTCTATGTCACGACAATGCATATATATGTCTATGTCATTGGTTATGCTGTGTTTGAAATATGAGTAAAAAAACTGAAAACTGTCATCACTTTTCCCACTGGCAGTGGTATAAGTATATTACTCCCCAATACTTTTCTTCATTCTGCCAGAAAATACTCATGACCTAAGGGTTGTCAATACTCATCTTAGCAACTTGTAGTGACAAGGGCCCTGAAGGTCACTGGTATTTCCCTTGGCTGAACAAAGAAAACTATTGGGAAATAATATCTAATTATCACCCTCAGTACCTTGTTGAACAAGGAATACTGACACTATACCTTATTTTTAATATTACCTTTTGACCTCTGACCCCCCAATTCTACTTACCGGTCCTAGTGAGTTCTAATTTCTTATATTGAGAATGAATCTTCATAACCCTGGCTTTGTATGCCTGTCCTGTCTTGAAACTAGTCTTGGCAGATTCCAATTCATGAGGTGAGTTAGACAGATGCAGAAGATGTATTTCTCCTCTCAATCTCGGTGTGATAGCCACTGTCTGGATGTTGTTTTCAAACTGAAAATTTCACATTGATGGAAAAATTGTAATTCACAGTCTAGCACATTTCGAATTCAATGCTGCATATTTATAAGTCATAGATACCCCATGGATGTATGAATACAACATGGAATAGAATACACTGTCGTACATAAATTTGTGCCAACATGTCAAAAGTGTGCATAGTTTGGCCACTAGAGGGCACTGTTTGACAGCAGATTTTCACAAGAAGTGTGGGCCAGTATCTTTCAGTGCCGTAGATACCTAGAAAAACATCCTTTACCAATATTTCATGACAAATTTTCACAATATTCTTAGTTCATTGAAAGTTTCATATCTTGTTTTCAAATTTTAAGGTGTTTTATGAGCTCAGAAATTTCACTTACACTCACTTTGTTGATAGTTTCCAGTACTGCTAGGTGGTTGGCATATATAATGACAAGTTTAATCCTCTTTCTACCAGGGTGGGGGTGGGGGTGGGGGTGGTGGGTGGGGGTACTGGCTTTTACACAAAAAGCTACAAGTTGGGATAAAACAAGATTAACCCTCAATTTCTCTACTCTAGAGTGCCCTTGTGTGATGGAATATTCCAAAAAGGATGAAAAGTAGGTAGCTGGAATATGGCATATTTAAAATGCTATTAATACAACTGTCGACATCAGACCATGGACGAACAGAACTTGTCTCAAACAGGGAAAGTAAACAAATGAATTGGATTAATAACACTTGGCACAGCATGTTGGAATAGCAGAGACTTGTGTTACATTCCATCATTTGATAAGAACAGTTTTATGGCCTCTTTATATGTACATGAAATGCCAGGGGAACTGGAAAGTTGATTGGGAATGTGAACCACTATGTAAAGTGGCCATAAACTGTTCTTATCAAATGATGGAATGTAATACAGGTGTGTGTGCTTCCAACATGCTGTGCTAAGTGTTATTAATCCAATTCATTTGTTTACTTTCTATGGTTGTAACAGGTTCTGTTCATCTACGGTCTGATGTCGGCAGTTGTAAAAATGAAAGTGAATACTCACAGTATCTGCATAGCACCAGACAGTCTGTCCCACTTCGTACTGTTGCAGGAGTTTGTCAATGCCAATACAGTACTCCAGTTTATCTGATGTGATCTCTTTGCTTTCTTTCACTTTGCTGAAATAAGAAGAAACCATAGTAACAGTAATTAGTAAAATGCACTTTGCTGAAATAAGAAGACACCATAGTAATATTAAGTAGCAAATGCATTTTGATGAAATTTAAAACCCACAACGTAATCACTATGGAATTCAGAAATATTCCAATGTTCTATATTTGAATTAAACTTGAATGTAAGGTTTCCTTCATCACAAGTTCACACACCCAACTTGACCTTGGTTGTCTTTGCCAACATCAAGCACACATACATTATACCTCAGATCGCTAAAAGAATACACGTCTATGTCATGACAACGTGTGTCTACGTCACTGGTTCTGTGTTTGAAATATGAGTCAAAACGTTCAAAATTACCATTACTTTCCCCAATTTTCCTTTGACATTACTGGCAATGGTATAGTTATGTTATTCTCCAATATTTGTCTTCATTCAGCTGGAAAATACTCATGACCTAAGTTGATTGTCACTACTTGTCTAGTGACTTGTAGTGACAAAGACCCCTTAGGTCACTCATATTTACTTGGCTGAATGAAGAAAAATATTGGGGATAATATCTAATTACATGTACCTTTTTGTTGAATTGGTTGAAGGACGATAACGATAGCAAATAAAATGTTCTCATCACTATAACCTACATTATAACATTCGTGAGCCAAGTTGTACACATTAGCGCAGAAAATACAGAATTTATACCATGGTTGTTCTATGTAAAAAAAATATGTCCATACCTTGGCTTCAGGGTAATTTCTAATCCAACTTCATGAAATTCTGTATGTGTGATTGGTAGGAATTTGTTATGTTTGATGTCCCTGTAACCAATCACCCTGCCTTCAACTGTCATACCACCATGGTAGCTTTTCAATGGATACTGACCCTGTAAGGTTGTGAGAATTAACAATTTTTAAAAACTACTAACATTTTACAAATCCAATACGCCATGTTCCTGTTATAGGAAAGAAAAAAGATTTCATGGTTTGGCCACTAGGAGTGCTCTTCACAAGCCATTTGTTGGCAGGAAGTGAGGGCCAGATTAGTAGAGTATTGTACCATAAAGACAGCAGACACTAAGTTACCCCACATTCTCTATGTTGTTCCATAGACCTTCCACCAACATGCAACATTGGTGGAGGGTCTATGGTTGTTCCAACAATACTATTTTATTAGCGACTACCAGTAATCAAAACATACCTAACCACTACTGTAATACTCTGTTATGAACATTCAGAGTTCTTTCACAGACATTTCATTCACTGCTTCATGCAACCAGTGGCCATGACGCAAATTTTAGCCCTCACTTTGCCAAATCTGGTGCGCCCTCTTGTGGTGATTACCTGAGAAATGGCTGGAACTTCAGTAACTGGAATATGGTGTATCAGATGGAATGATTCATAGTGTTCAACAATTTAGGAATAACTACAACATTTTACGGCTACACTAGCTGCAGCTGGAATATTTTTTGAAAGTTTTTGTTAGATATAATGACGTCCTCATAATATGGTACACCCTGAAAGTATTGAATCGTATGTGGGTAAAACGTATTTGGGTAGCTGTACACAAAATATGGTCAATAAATCCCACAACATTTATTTTTAGGTCCTAAAATCAACGTCCATAAACATGACCATGATTTCAACCTGTTACTATGGTACTTATAGATAATACAGCCCTTTAATTGACATACAATGTCCAATTATTGATATTTTAAACAATTTTCAGTGAATATACTGTTGGTTGTCTGATCATTAAAATAATACTCTCGTTATAGCTAGTGTGGCTTTTAAGGGTTTGTATGCTCATCACAATAAAGAGAAAACTCAAATCGAATTGTGAAGTACTTCACTATAGCTCAGTGGAGGGGTTAAAACAAGATATGTACAAGTTAAAAATTGATAAATATATAATGTCAATTCAGAGATACTTACATCTGTTGGTTTGTCTAGTATTTCTGATACGTGTACACGTCCCTGAATACGTTTATCAATCACCACATACATGCAAGTGTCTTTCACCGACTTCACTCTGGAAAAGACAATCAATGATTTTCAATCTCACTTATTTTTGCGTGGTTTTTCTCTCTTACCAGTAATCAGAGAGACAATGATTTTGTACAGTAGATTGGTTACTCCAGAATTAGCATTTAAACAAGAAGTGAAGGCTGTGATAGTTAAGTACTAAAGCCTCCCTTGTACAAATCATCATATCAAAGTGTTTCACAGCAAAAATTGGTGGCATTCTCAATCAGTCAAAATATTCTGCCAACTGTGTTTCAGATCATGTCAATTTTAGGAACTCACAATTTGATTTAGTCACATTTATTCATTTTTTTTCATTATGTGGGGCACCCTCTTGTGACAATTCTTTTCAAAATAACTGCAAGGAACTAGGGTAACTTGGTCACAAGTAGACTTTATCAGTACGTGTACTTACACTGCAGTCACAGTAGTTCCTAGTGCAATGCCAACTTTCTTCTCCATCTCTGCAGCACTCATTTTTATTCTCTCTTCATTTCTCTTCATCTTCTGTGTTGTGTCTTTCTCGGACCGAGATCTCAATCTTAATTTTGATTCATCGATGGTTGCTAAGATACCATCCTTAGTAATCCTGGTAACAGTGGTTATACAGTATAAGTAATCAATATATTACAAAGTATTGAGTTTATCCCTTGTCTTGCTGTACCAGGAATATTCCGGGCATTGAGGGAGCAATTCTCAAACTGAACTGTGAATATTCCGAGGAGAGCACAGTATAGCACTTAGGCCTAAAACAATTGTGTGGTTCCGATTTTAGAATAGGTGGGGTAGGTAGATTTTTAAAATTTAAAAAAAAAAATTGATGTGTGAATGTCTAGTTCAGGTAGTTATTCGTTGTTTTCCAGATGGTCTCTGTGTTATTGGTTTCTTCCCATCAGATGTACAGCCATTACAGATTGGAAGAACAGTTTTATATTGTCTTTTTAAGTTCAGTGTCCATATTCACTATTTCTTATGAGACTTAACAATACTTGCAATTTTATTTTATTTTTCTTGAATACATCAAAAAAAAATTAGGATCGGCAGTGAAGAACTAGGTGGGGTCGAGTAACCGGAACCAAACAATTTTTTTTAGGCCTTAGTACTCCAGGTTTGCTTTGAAATGTATGATGATGAAAATTTTCGAGTCTTGCATGGCTACCAACAGACTAGATTAAAGACAGTTTCAGGAGATGTGTGTGTGTGTGTAGTTGCCGTTCAGTTTGTTCAGAGTGTAATTTTGTGTATATAACCATCAAACCATTCAGAAACCTGTCTCACATAGGAGTCAGGGAGCTTTTTTTGAAATAAATGAAAGAGACAAAATACTAGTAATTGTACCCTGATCTATAAATGTTGAAATTTTCATCCAGATTGTTACATTTTTTGCAAAAATTCATTTGGATCATGAATACCTGTTTGATTACTTTGACCGTGTTTATAATGTTAGTACAAAAATGTAACTTAAAACTCAAAATTATCATGATTCTATAAGATCTTGCAAAATATCTGTGGTAAAATTTCCGAACAGGATAGCCAAGAAATAACAAAAGCCGATTTCCACCTGGGCACTGTTACCACTCACCAAAAATCATTACATACCACACAAAAAGAAAGTACAAACAATGCGGAAGCAAAGTTTAACGAGACAAGAAAATAAAACAACAATTTCAACAGATAAAATTTTACACAACCATCCAGTTACACCATACTGGAAGTCATCCTCTCTGACATAAGACGATTTATGTATGTATGCCTAAAAGTATGAATTGTTTTGCACTGCTTAATATGTGTTGGTAGACTGTTTCATAGAACAGCTCCAGCTTGTAGAAAACTGACTCCCAACTCTGCTGTAGTCTGCTAATGAAACAATTCTATACACTAACAACTATCAGTGCTAGAATGGATAGAAATATTGAAGTTAAATTTCCAACTGAAAAATATTTATTTTTACTTACTTTTTTATAACAATATCAATTTCTTGTCCTGTGTGAAGTTTATCAGATGCCATGCGTACTGTATCATTCAAATGCTTTAAAAGATAAAAGAACAACCATTTACAAATATAAAACATGTCAGGGAATCCAGTACTTAAGTGTTGATGACCCTCAGATTTCATTTTCTTCATTCAAAAGGACAAGAAACATACCTTTATATGGCAAAGCCTTGGAGAAATTTTACGAAATTTTCAAATTTTAATTTTTGTTACATTTTCAGAGAAATCTGTCTCTTAATGATTAAGTTCATAATTAAACATGTCAAATTCATACACAGAAAATTATTTTTGTATCAATGTATAAAGAAAAATAAATGTATCTTTCATAGCAATGGGTTGAGATTCAACAAGCCTTCATTGAAGACACAGTCCTAGACACAGTCCTCCCCCCCTCCCTCCCTCCCACCCATTACTCCAGTATATTATTTCTATGTGACTAATGGAAATGGGTCTGCCTGAATGGGGGCTAAGAAAACCAACAAGCACTGCGTCCATCAAGGGTAATCATTGCATCAAGATTTTCATCACACATTTCATCAACCACGTTTCAAACTGAACATTTCCTACTTACTCTTTTGCCCGGAAGCATAACAAGTTGACCAGATTTCAGTGAAGTTATGATAACATCATCTTTCACCAACTCAACAGTGGCTTCAAGAGTTTGTGACTCTCTTATCTAGAAATGAAAAAAGATGGGCTTTAATATGAGGGTTGACAATTGCCAGAAATTTCATTTCCCACGCAAAAGTTACATTTTCCAAGACTTTCAAAGTCTTTACATGGCTTACAGAATCTGACAATCTCTTCATGTAGTAATGATTTTCTAGCCATTCAAATTTTTTGTGAGAATAAATGTTTTTGGACTCTAGGCACACATGTTAAATACACAATACTCCTACTCCAAAGTCAAAGTTTGACAATAATCCTGAGTTTTGGTCAACATCTTGTTGACATTGTCAATAAATACTTATGAATGAATTACAAATATCATTACTGTTTTATTTATTTATTTATTTATTTATTTATTTATTTATTATGCTTCATCACAGGCAAGTCAAAATTACACAATAATAAAAATTAAAGTAACATGTACAATAGACTACAACAGGACAGAAAGACCATACATATACCCAAAACACTAGCAACAAATTAACAATAAAAATACCAAAAAAACAACAAAAGACAGTCTGTAAAGGTAATGGACAAACAGATGCCAAGCACCTCTACTAGTGTCTAACCAACATCAAAAATACATCAGTTCTAAAATAAATTATGAAAGTGAATGTACATCAATTGAAATTACGAACAAATTCATTGACATCAGTGAAACTATACTCTTTACTGACTCTTAGTACAAACATATGCATGTGTGTTAAAACGAGAAGAACAAGACTTGGTGTAGTTTTGTTGTCCCAGAAATTAATGGTGAATGGTACAAATTGAACTCTCTCTTATGTGACAATCAATAACTGTCATAAAATCTACGACACATGTAAAGTTAGACTTGCTCAAGTCTACAGGCTTTTTTTCTCTCTTTCTGAAAGACAAGTATGTTCTTTGGTGTGAAATAGTGACCTGAGTGAGTGATTGCCAACAGTCGGGTGAACACTTAGCCCACGAGAGACTATAGTAACTGGAGAAAAAAGCTCCTTTACAAAAATAAAATTGAATAACAAACTCACAACATTTGAACAATATCATATGGGACTTTTTTTTTAAAAATCTCCCTTGAGACTGGTGTGAGTCTAGTACAAGTACTTGTAGACCATTACATAGATTATAAATTTCATTTTACTAATTTCTTTTTCAAATAAATTACAAAAATGACTAGACATAGTTTTGTTTGAGATCAAATCATTTCTATTGTCACTTGTGATTGACTCTATTAACCTATCCATCCCAAAGACCTGCTGTATTCACTATCCCATACAGCACTGGTTAAGCCTAATGGCCAAGTCTCCACAGCTACAAACTTGTAGACTTAGCTACAAGCATTTATTATTTAAATTGGATTTGATCCTAACTTTCCCTACACAAACATACTTATCATATATCATATCCTAAAAGCCAGTATACAGGTCACCAAATTTCATCAAAAACTATAATATTTGACTTCCTGGTACCATAATATCAGACTTCCTAGTACGGTTCACATACGCATGACAGTTTGAATTAAAAAGCAACTCTATCTCATGTATGGTAGAAAAAGGGTCAATATAAACTTAACACCCCTATCCTACTGACACCATGCAGTGACCTTGTTTATATTAGAATCACCCTTGGACTGTTTATTTTGCTTATAAATGCTATTTAATATACACAGTCAACCAATACATGTAAAGAAATGCCTTGGTGTGTAAAATGGGTAATGAGTTTACATAAACACAGTGAATGACTCACATGGTCCTGTAGACATATCCTTTACATTTTATGAAAGTCACAGGTCAAACCTTAATTCTTTACTTCCACCTCCCACGGAAGGAAGTACAGTTTGTAACTGGTACAATGCAAGTGATGATGTCACACACTTCAGAAAAGTTCTGAATAGCTACCACTGCCAAGCAATTTATAGAACTCTCAGCACAGTTTGAAGATTTCTAAACTTGTGAGTTAGTTGTACCATAGTTGTCACCTAGTGAGTGTTTGAAGGCTACATCAGTGGCTCAGCCAACTTTGAAGATACTGGTATTCACTTGTGTACCATCACTCTGTTCAAGGTTATAACGTCAGTGGCTCACAAGTAAGTATAGCTAACAGTTGTCTGACTTTTCAAATGTGCACATTTTCCTCTTTTTGTTAACATTACATTTCATGTGCACTGATTAACATCTCTTAAAACTATAACTATTAACAACAACGGTATTCTAATGCACTAGTTCTTCAAACTTTGCCTTACAAGTTACATACAGGAATTCACATTACACTAGAAATATCCATATTAATGAAATTGACAAGTCATATGTGAATTAGTATTTGTCAATGAAGTAAACTTTTATTTTGAATTTTGAAAATAAGGACTCCATCCATTTAGTAGTCTGGAAGCCAAGGTGGTCGCTAACTGACACCATTTAGGAACTAGACTATCCACGTAGTGGTAGTATGGATGCCAACTTGATCTCTAAGTGGAGGTGTAAATCACAATGATACCATATAGGGACTACATATAGACTATGTAGTGGCAGTGATAAGCACTAATTCCTGTTTACAGGAACAAATAACCCTGACATGGACTTTTGAGTTATTGATTAACAAACCAGAATCCAAGCAAAACAGTTAGCTACTTCCTGTTATATGAAATTTTATCTAATATCCTGTGGAAATATTTAAAGAAATATTCAAAGACATATCTTAAGAAATATTAACCGATACACAACATAAATTTCTGAAATACTATATGTTTTTCATTATTTTTGGAAAGCAGTGATTTTCAAAACTAATGTTCAAGAGACATGGGTCAACTTCGAACACAATTTAATGCTGAAAATACAAACTTCAAGTTTATATACATGTAGTAGGGAATACATTGATTTGTGCTTTGATATGAGTGTAAAGTAGCCACTTGGCCTGGAGACTCATCTGTTGGTTTTCAATTCAAATAGGATGGAGGATCACGACAAGTCTGCAGTGGGCTAGAATGACAGGTCTATAATACATGATGTGCATATTTCTTTATGTTCTTTGATATCAACAACAATAAGTTAGATACAACTAAAACTTTTGTAATTGAACTATTTGTTGGGTTTGCCTATAATTGCTGTGCTACAGATGTCACAAGTAATTAAACATGTCTACATTATTGATCAGAATAGCATTATGTAATACTTCCAATGACACAGGAAACTGTTCAGATCTGGACCATGTTCTTTTCAAAGAACTGTGACTGTACATTGCTCATCGCCAATATTCACATTCACATCTGGTCTTCTCTGTAATTTATTAGCAAAGTCTAAATTGAGTTCAAGGTCATTCTTGCTGGTAACATCATCGAAAGACTGAGAAAATAGTTTGACGTCCAGGACTCTCCCTTCCAATATGTACTGTCACTTTAAAATCGAGCCTGATAAGTTACAATATTGTTGTTAAAGTGGTCATATGGATGAGGATCGGGTATGGTATCTATTTTGCATTTTTAATTTATGAAACAATATTATCATTGCTTCCTAATTAAAAAAATAAATGTGAAACAACATATGCCAAGTCCTTGTTTGTAACTCAATGAATTACAAAAGATTAATAAATGTGTGAAATGTTTGTTATTGTATGTACAATAAGAAAACGTTTTATACACTTTTTGTCTTTTTCAAAGTATTAAGTTACAAAGACATACTTTAGACAATAGTGTTTCACCATATTAATTTTTCAAGTAGGAAGCCATGATAAAATTGTTTTATAAATCAAAAATCAAAAATAAATACCCAATCCTCATACATATAGTCACTTTCCGGTTTGGAAACCTTGGCAACAGCAAGAAGGAAATGTAGCAAAACTGTCATTATAATTGTTGGAACCCTGGTAAAATGACTGGGGAACTCTGATAGATTTTACATTGGTAACAAACATCCTGTTATTAAAGCTAGGTTTTGCCACACACTTATTAAAGTTACCATGATTTAGATAAAGATATTTATAACAAATCAAATTCAAACACTGAACTTGAAAGCAAGAAGAAATGAGAGTAAAATCTAGTTACTTTTTAGCCTTGAATCCAGGCAATTTTGGAATTTTGAATTTTGACTTTCCCATGTGATGCGGAAATAACAAATTCAGAACCCACATGGATTCCAGGCTAAGTTACTTTGGAATGGTAAATTGGAAACAAATGTGAACTTTCGATCTGTCTACTACAGACCTTGATCATGTCTTCGTTTATGTACTATTTGTCACTTGTCAATCTCTATGTACACGCATGTACTCTTGATGTCTTAAAGAATTTTTATTTGGCACGTCAGTGATTTTAATAACTGTTAGGGACTATATTGTCCAAATCTTTTCCATTCTTGCCATTGATGTGTAATGTATTAAACCAACTGCCTATCATTAGCTCTTTTTTCTTTTCTTTACAGCCTTTGTTTCGACAAGAAATACCAGTTCGTATCAATATTTCGAGTGGCTTTATCTAAATAGGGGGTGAAAAAATGAACAAGAGCCATTTGAAAGCCTGTTGCTTGGCAACCTTCCTCATGACCTTTGTGACCTCCATCTCCAGCCAATCAGCAGTCTGTACTGGTGGGTGTTCATGTGAAAAATATGAAGCAGCTGAATGGTTGTTTAACAAAGTGCTTTGTTCATCAAGCTCCTTATCTGCTGTGGAAGAACCAATGGTGTTTCCTCCAGCTTTTCAAGTGGATATCTATTGCAACGACAGGAGGTTTCCATCCAATCCACTCAATTATACATTGAGTCGTTTACAAAATAGATTCATCCTCCTCAGCTTAGAATTTCAGTTTTGTCCCATAAAACAGCTTGCTGCTCACGATTTTCACGATCTTCCAAATATTCTAATTCTGAAGATCACTTTCACCAAAATATATCACATGACTGACAACTGCTTCCAGCATTTGCAAACGCTAACGTTCATCGACCTAAAAGCAACAGGACTGGATAGCATTCCAACTGCAATCACCTGTTTTAATTCTACGGACTGTAGTGACCATGTACCGGCAAAATTGCAACAACTGTATCTCCATGATAATGACATAAGGGACCCTCCAGAAGGAACATTTACAAATCTCGTTAATCTCCAGAAACTAGATTTATCTGGGAACAATTTGCAATCACCACCACCAGGTCTGTTTACTCCAATGTATAGTCTGCAAGAACTGAACCTATACAACAACGCCATCTCAAAGTTACCATCGACTTCCTTTCATAATCTCAAAAATTTAACAGTTCTCCAACTTGGTAGCAACCGTTTCACAGAGGTTGCTCCTGATATTTTTAAAGGACTTGTCAACCTTGAAGTGTTAGAGATATCTCACAACCAGTTAACCACTCTGCCAAGTGAAGTTTTCCAGGGATTAACAAAACTGCGAACATTGATATTACAGTATAATTTCTTTCATGTGCTCCCATCAGATCTCTTCCAGGGACTCAATGTTATTCAAGTGATTGACCTGAGTGAGAACATGAGAACCTGGGAAAGGAGTTTGATAACACCACGTGATCTAATCACCAACTTACCCTCACTGCAAAAAGTTGATCTACACAAGGCAGACGTTGTTTCTCTAGTAAACTTGACTTTCGAGGGATGTACATGGTTGGTGGACATAGATCTGAGAGACAACTTTATTACTTCGCTTCCATCTGACATTCTCAAGCATTTGAAAGTTCCTCATTTACGGATTATCAATTTGGCTGGAAATAACATTGCAGTTATTTCAAATCACACATTCCAGGATAGCGAGTTCTTAACCGATATCAACCTTTCTCATAATTCTCTGAAGTCGATACCGAAACATGCATTCCAGCAACTCTCAGCACTGACACACCTAGATCTGAGTTACAACCAAATTACATACATTCACGAACTAGCACTGTACAATATTCCAAATTTGCTTGAACTTCGTCTTACAGGTAATTTTCTGACTAACGTTCAAGTTTTCCGCTACGCAAGACAGAGCTTGTTCATGGAGCCATCATTTTACGATATACCAATATCAGTATACATTGATGAAAACCCATTATCATGCGATTGCGATATGTTTTCTACTTTATTCAATCAGACAGGATATCATAAATTCTCAGATTTTGCCAACCAGAAAATAATACCTGGTTTTGATCAACTCATCTGTCATTCTCCATCAAGGGCACTTGGAAGATCAATAGCGTCATTAAACTTATACGACTTTTGGTGTGAAAAGCCTCTGCTGTGTCCTGAGAAATGTAGATGTCATCAAATCGCTCTGGATGGAACTTTTTTCGCAAACTGTAGCTATAGAGGTTTGGATGAAATTCCCAACAACTTTTGGAAGAATACCACGGTGATCAAACTAGAAGGCAATAATATCACTCGCATATCAACGAATCAGATTGCCTCTTTACCTAATTTACGTGAACTCAACTTGGCTAAGAACTTGATTTCTGATATAGAAGCTGATGCCTTTCAATCTCTGACATCTTTAGAGTATCTGGACCTAAGTTTTAACAATATACCTGAAATTGCAGCCACCTACTTCACCACGATGCCATTTCTACAGAACTTGTACCTGAGTTTCAACAACATTTCGGACATAGAAGAGGAGAGTTTTCAAAATCTCACCCACCTCCAACATTTAATGCTCGACCACAACCAGTTAAAATACCTTGATAAAGACTTATTCAATTCAACAACATCTCTGAGTATCTTGTCTTTGGACAATAATCCGTATTACTGTGGATGTCGTCTCTGGTGGACAGACCTTCAGACGTTTTTATTGGAACCTAGTATAAACACCATTGTGCCATTTCAAAATAACATAACTTGTAGAGTACCACATGCTGTGAACAACACTTCAGAATGGCCTATTCTACAACTAAGTGATTACGATTTGAACTGCAGCAACACCGAAGATATCCTGAAAATCAAACAAACTGACATTACCAGTAGTATTGCAGCTTGCGTACTAGGGTTTGCAGTGTTTCTGGTGTTCGTCATTGCGACCGTTTTCAAATTTCGGCAAGTTTTACGAGTTGTGATTTACAACAAGACTGGCTGTCGACTTTTCGTCAAGAAGGAAGACTTTGAAGAAGACAAAGTCTATGATGCTTTCTTGTCGTTTTCAAGTAACGATTTACACTGGGTCAAGAACACACTGTTGAGGAATCTAGAAAACCACGACCCACCATACAAAGTTTGTATCCATCATCGCGATTTCATCGTAGGTGAATGCATTGCTGAAAGCATCATTGATGCAGTCATGACTAGTAGACGCACCATCATGGTTTTAAACAATCATTTCCTGGACAGCGAGTGGTGTACTTACGAGTTCAAGCAGGCCCACCATCAGATTCTGACAGACAAGAACTGTAAACTAATCGTCCTCATGATGGAAGACATTGACCAGGACAAGCTGAACATTGACAAAGAACTGAAAACATTCCTCCAAACAAACACATATTTAGAAAAAGATGATCCACTGTTCTGGAAGAAATTGTACTATGCCATGCCTGATATTAATGAGATTCGTAAACTTAACAGACCAAAGAACAGAAAAAATCGTCCACATCCTCTGGATGACAATGAATTAAAGCAAATAGACAATAAGTGATACATGTAGTAGTACATGTACAGCAAATAGACAATAAGTGATACATGTACAGCAAATAGACAATAAGTGATACATGTACAGCAAATAGACAATAAGTGTTATGAGTTACATGTACAGCCAAGTACTTCTTCAGCACCTCTGAACTCTACATTGCACTGTAGTGGAAAATGGAACTTTATCAATTGGCTGATTGACTGACTGATTGACTGACTGTCTGACTGATCGATTGATTGATTGACTTTAAGATATCATTCCCAATATTTGTCCACCTTTACCTGAGAAAACATGAACGTCTTAAATTAAGGGGCCCTTGTCATATGGAGTCAAAGACAGGTAGTGACAAATCTCTTAGATCAAGAGTATTTTCTGGCTGAATAAAGACAAATGTTGGTGAACGCTAGAATTATACCTATACAAGCTTAATTCAAGAAAGATTCTGAATATACTTAAACTCATATTTCGAGTTTCACAACACATTTAGAATTGAAAAAACCCACATTTTTAATGGCGTCCTGATATGGCTTGGTCACTAACTTTTATATTACGGATATCAACAAATAAGTGAACGTAACATCATGAAGAAAACTTGTGTTTCTCTGTATTAGTTGTTCATGGATCACACAATTATGTGTAAATTCAAAAACATTGAAGTGCAATTGATTGATTTTTGTTCATGCTTCTGTAATATTCAATTTTTTTTATATTACATGTATATCATTATATATATATTCATTTTTTATCAAAAAGAATGATTGTCCATAGTCCAATTTACAGCAAAATACATGTTTACTGGGTGTGTGCAACAGATCTAGATTAAGGTACCGTATCTGTAGTAACTTTTCATTCCATAGCTCTTTAAAGAGCAGTGGTTGTCTGGCACGCATGTCTGGATGAAGTCTTTGTTTGTTTGTTTGTTTATTGACAAACACAATGCCGTCCCAAGCTCTGTGACAGCCAATATTTGGTTAATTTGCATGTCTCCTGAGTTCACTTGGGAATATACAATATATCCATTTTGTAGATAATGTAAATTTCAACTCAGAAACAAAGTTTTGCCTTGTTTAGTGGCAAGGTGATTGTAGTGTGGGACCCCGAGACTCACATGTGTAAATCAGGCAACTTCATGTACTCTGCTTTAAAGGTGATACTAACATTGTACATCCTTTAAAACTGCACTAGCTGCAACTGCAATGTTTTTTTGAAACTATTTTGTTAGATTTTATTAGTATAGCTTGTAATATCATACACCCTGAACAGTATTGAATCATCTGTGGGTAAATATATGTACACATAATATTGGACAATAAATTCCATCAAATTGATATTTAGGTCTGCACCCAAAAATCAACTCCCTAATGTGATCACTATTTCAATCTGTTGATGTACTACTTATGGATAAAAATTTACCTCTAATTAACATGTACAATGTCTAATTATTGGTATTTTATCAATTTTCAGTGAATGTATTGTTGGTTGTCTGATGAGAAAATAATACCCACGTTATAGCTAGTGTAACTTTAATGTCATTTGTAATAATTATATTTGACTATGATTATATTTCATAATGGGAATATTACTCATGAAATTCTTTTATACATCATGCATTTTCAGATTAAAAAATACACTATATATTCTTACCTTTGAATTCTTGCCTTTCTTTGTCTCAGTAGCTTGGATGAGGAGTGGTTTCATGGTTGCCTGTACAATGTTTACATCATACTTAATGTGTAGGACACACGCCTTGACCTTTGAACCCTTTACATGGCCTGTCCCTAAAGTCAACACAAATAAGTGGCATAAATATATTTGCTTAAGAACAACAATGAAAACTTAAAATTTTCTTGGTTTGGCACCAAAGCTAGTCACTGAAGAAGGATGGATGGTTGACCTGGCAAGCATTCTTTACACAGCTTGCAAACTTAGTTATTCAAATTTAGTACTTTTCAAGGATCCCATGCATGGAAGCTGATTGGTCAATCAAGTCACATAATGAAATGTCATGGTGCTTTTATTATGTTGACTGTTGACTGTTTCAAGTTGCTCAGATAACTTAGTTGGCCTACATGGAAATATAAGTTAGAAGAATATTTCTTTCTGACTTCCCATCACACCGTCACAATAGTCTTGTTTTAACATTTATAGCCATTATTACCGGTAACATGAAAACTGGGGATAGATTCATGAAATATCACTACCTAACCTCAGAAACAACTGTACTATCCTGTGTATCTGTCGGTATGTATGTATGTATGTATGTATGTATGTATGTATGTATGTATGTATGTATGTATGTATGTATGTGTGTGTGTGTGTGTGTGTGTGTGTATCTGTCTGTGTGTCTGTGTGTGTGTGTGTGTGTGTGTGTGTGTGTGTGTGTGTGTGTGTGTGTGTGTGTGAGTGAGGTGTGCATGCATATATACATGGAGGTTGGTGCACCAATTCTTACTGTACCTTGGACATGTACACTTGCTATGACTGCAATCTGACCATCTTCCATTTGTACCAACAATCCAGTGTCCTGTACTTCTTTCACAACACCTTCTATCACTGACCCTATTGTTTGTTGAGTAACATCTTCTTTGGCTGCAAGTAGACAATACACAAATCACACTAAGCCCTCTTGTAATTTCTGTGCTCTCTATGGACAAGGTAAAGTGGGTACTTAGCCCACTTGTAATTTCTGTGTTCTCCCTCTACAGGGGTTCTGAACCACTGGTAATTTCTGTTATCTCCCTGAACTTGGTATTGACCCCTCTTGTAACTTATTTTTTTCTCCGTGAACAAGATACAAATGCTACCAACTTCTTTTGTAACTTTTATGTTATCACGTACATCTGAATGAAACAAAGACACCCTGATGCATGGGACTACAAATTAAACAGTAAACTTACTATGATGCTGCTTTTTGGCAACCATCTTTCTTTCCTGCAAATATTGCTGTAGTAATGATACACCTCCATCGTGATGGGAACAACACTGGGATGGCTTTAAACTGACTAGGAATCGTTTCTTCTCTCTGTCAATTTCTAAGACAGTGGCCATCACAGACTGACCCTCCTGGAAGGGTTCAGCTGTATCTGATACAAAAATGTCAGCCATGTGCTGAAAGTAAATGAAAAATTTGGGGTTATTGGAAATCACACAAAATGAAATATCCCCCCCCCCCCCCCATATGCTATTTCACAGGGGGGAAACTGTGCAAACTAGTACTCCCTTCCTTGTTTGTGCATGGCTGAGTATCTGTTTGGTGTGATACTCTCCAAGCAGATTAGTTGGTAATTAGGAGATTAGGGGTGTTTTAATTTGGATAAGAGAAAAACGGACAAGATGTCTTTATTTAGTCAATAAAGAGAGAATTATATACAGCTGATAGAGAGAAAACTAACCAGGGAATGAAGAAAAAAAAACGTTTTATATCACCACAAAAATCAATCAGTCAATTGATCAATATCACACAAAAAGTAAGTTTTATTTCACTGCAAAAAATGAATCATTCAATCAATCATCATTCAACCAAATAATCAATCGATCAATCAATAACATGCTCACTGTCCCCTGTGGTTATTTAGATATCATATGGAGATACCACCAAACCAGTTTTGTGTTCTTCAAAAGTCACGAGATTTGAATGATGATGATTGATGTCATCATATTTCAATTTTAATGACTATACTTAAGCATGCAACTGCTTTGTTTGTGGAGAAATGAAATTTGTTTCTGTGTCTACAGAGTGAACATTAAGCTTAGCTTTCGGGTGCTCGGCACATGTTTTTCATTTTCACATAACTAATACACATCCATTGGCATAAACATGAACTAAGTCAAACATTTTGTCAATCTGATTAAAATCTGATGTAGTGTACACGTCATGATTTCTTTATGGCTCTTACATTTACTGTTGTTTGTTCTTTTGTGAGTACATTTGTACTTGTTACATACATCTGACACAATACCATAGGTTTTCCAAAACCACACGAGCACAGAGTGCAGACAACGATGTTATCATTATTGTCTGGTCATTCTCTTTCTTTCAATTTTAAACATTGAGTATTCTATTGTAAGATGGATTCTGGTTGGCTACTCATAAGTATGAGATTGGGTTCAGGTAAAACTATGTACACATTGGATTTTAATCAGATTGACATTCTGTGTGACTTTATGGCCCTTTTCATTTCCATACAACTGGAATACACAGATATTACTATTACATGACTTATAACAATAAGCTAAGTCATACCTATTGAACTTACTTATAAGGAAACATCAAAAGAGACTTACTGATTTTGGTGACAGACCAACAACGTTATTGGGAAACGCTACAAATACACCATAATTCATAATACATTTGATGAACCCTGGCAGAGTTAGTCCAACCTCAAGGTCATTAAAGCTGTCAATCAACTTGTTTTCTTCAGCTGCTTTCAATAGTACTGGCTTCTTAGTTAGAATCTAGTTGTAAGTAGTTAAAGAAAGTCCATCCATGGCACAGTTGATGATAACAATATCTACAATTGACTGACTACATTTGTTTATTCAACTCTTGTTACCTGCTACATTTTACCTCATCCTAATAAGGCAAAATTGAACTTATTTTCATGTGTGCCTATGAAGGAGAAGTCATGATGGTGTGTCAACCAAGAACTTGAATGCCTGTCATTTTCTATGATGATCCAAACGGTAAAACTTACATGTATATTTCAGGTAACAAGAACTGCATGTAAGCATATATTCATAGATTGTTGTAGTTTCAGACTGGACAACATTGAAGCTTACCAAGGAGTTTTGATTACACCATGCATGAGTCATTTAGTACAGAAAATATGCAATATATATTCTGGTCATTCTACGTTATGACAAAGCGCGTCTATGTCCCGACAACACATGTCTACGTCAATGGTTCTGCTGTGTTCAAATATGAGTCAAAATGCTCAAAATTGTCATTCCTTTCCCCGATCTTTCTTTGATATTACTATAATTATGTTATTCTCCAATATTTTTCTTTATTCAGCCCGAAAATACTCATGACCTAAGGACTCTGCCAGCGACTCATAATGACAAAGGCCCCTTACGTCACTCGTATTTTCCTTGACTGAACGAAGAAATATATTGGGGAACAACATCTTAAATATTCACATCACATTTGTTAAAGTCATCAACTTATTGAGTTGAGGACGATGACTCCAGCACGGACCACAGAAAAGGATACAAGTTCTGTATGTTTTGACATATACATGTACATGACATCATCGATGACATCACCAGACTTATAATAACTCAGTAGAGCATCACAGTTTTCTACACTGTCAGACAGCTGCATCTTGGGAAGGAAAGCTAGATGTTTGGATGGTAGAACCATGACTTGTAAACCATCCTTACTGTTGGTGACAACCTTGGCTTTTGTCAGCTGTAAAAAACAACAACATAATCATGAACTGAAACCTGTATGTTTTAATTCTTACACTAACGCTAAACCTTTTTGAATAGCAACAGGTTTGTGTATCAACTCCATACATCTCACACTTTGTACATACCTGAACAAAAATTTCATTACCAACACACTGTGCACTGTAAGCAGATACATTATATTCAATGCTATGTGGGGACACAGAGATGTTTGTTGAGCCAGACAATAAAATGTAGTACTGTAGTTATTGTGTACCCTGGTAGTTGAGCCTTTGGTCTTCTAAGGTAGACACAAACTAAAACTACTGGTATTGTTGCAACATGTTGATACAACAGTGATAAGCTATTGAATAGAAGTTGGTTTAATTATAGTCTCAGTAGGGCCTAGGGAGGCATTTCTGAAAACTAGTTTATTTAGAGTTGCATGAACTTTCAGTGCTGTTTTGGGACTTTGAATGTTCATCACAAGCTGATTACAATTGCACAACAGAACTGCTATCACTCACTGCTATAATCCACCACATTGAAAAACGCTTAGATTGCATCTATCTTAGTGAACTGAAAGCTGGATTACCAGTGTTGTAAAATTTTTGTCGAGTGAAACAACACAATGTAGCAGTGTTAGTTAGATTTTTGTTGAGACAGATGATCTTTTGTTTCATGTTTTGTGATTTTAACTGTAGTTGATTTTCATGATGATTAGATTTTTTTAATCATAAACTATTTACTTACTTTTCCAACTTCAAAGTCATCAGGTACAGCTATTTGGTTATCAGAGCTCTAGCAGTAAACATAAAGGAAAGACAATTCAATATTATTATTACAAACATGTACCACTACCAGAGATTACTTACACTTGTGCACACGTGCATACTAGTGGTATTTTCACAATACCGAAAACATTATTGCAAACCTGCATGCAAATGATAGGCAAACGATGTGTAAATGAGGACATATGAAATCACATGATCGCACTGTATGACTTTCATGGAAATCTGCCGTTTCAGATAAACATGTAATAATAACAAAACCCCATACCGTGTGAGTTCCAGAGTGGGTACTCAGGGGTACTTACACACGTGCTTGCAGTGTTTTCTGTTGCACATTTACGAGTGTAGTGAATGGGTGCAGAGAACACTGCAAACACTAGTGCAAATACCCCGAGTACACCACACTTGCACTCACGTGTCATGGTGTTCTGTCATAGAATTCCACACAAACAAGTGATGACTTGCACCTGCAAACATGCATATTTTATGTATTTGCACTACAGTGCAATACTGACGACATTATTGCATATCTGTCTCTAAATGAGTGCACAACATGTGCACAATATCATGCGAATGCGGTTGTATTTTTCACACAATTGACAAAGTTAGTACAAGTAGGTAACTACAACATGGGGTACTGACACTAGGGTGACTTGAGATCTACAGTACAGACTATACACACCTTCAGAGAAAGCTTCAATTTGCTTTCCTCAGGTTGAACTGCCGTGACCCTACACTTTAAAACTTGGCCTGTATAAAATACTTTTTCTGGTGTCTCGATGAATTCATCTCCTAAATTCCTTCTTGGTATCAAACCTGTGAAGAACAAAATAATGAAAATATACATGACATACAAATGCATAATTAACAAACACATCACGCATAAATAAGTGGGGGAAGCAATTTTCTGCCTCACGACATTGGAGCAATTAGGAATCAAACAAACAATTTACATAATTGGTAATGAAGACAGTCTTAGCTTGAGAGAAGAAGAACTTTCCAACTGAGGAGATTGAAGCCATTCAGAATCAACAAACAATTCACATTATCATTCCCTACATATTCTAATATCATGCTTGATTTTATGTGTGCACAGTGTGTTCTGTCTGTTCTATATACTGGTTGTTTGTTTCTGTTTGATTCCTCAATTCCAATACTGGTATTGCCTTTACACTGATGATGAACCATAGCTTGAAATGTTTGTAATAACTGGATTTTCCAGGCCTGAAATAATACAATATTATTTCCTATCCAAAATAACAGGCTGTTTTTGCTTCTTTGGAAATGACTGATTTAGTGTTCATTTTGAAATATGCAGTCTTCATAATTTTAATGAAATCAGGCATTGCATGCAAGAGATACGGCTGTACACACACACACACACACACACACAGACAGACAGACAGACAGACAGACAGACAGACAGAGGAACAGACAGAAACATGAACAGATGGAACCCATTGTAATACCTCCTTCCAGGCATCACTGAAAGGGGGTTTATAGTCTATCCTTCTTATAACAAGACATTTTATGGCTTACCTTTGACATTATTGTAGAATCTCACTTTGCATCCATAGTCCCCAATAGCAAACACAGTTCCATGCACATACATGTCTTTTTCTGCCTTGTCATAGCTAGTAAGTGTTGGTAGTTCAGAGTCAACTAATGTTACCTTGTGAGTCAGCACTAGTTTTCTCTTCTCATGATCACTAGTCAAAACCTGGGGAAACACAAGAACAAGATTTATTTTCAAAAGTTCTCAATGGTGGCAGTTCTGTGATGTGTACCACTCTGAGTTGAGTTAGTGCCCTCTCTCAGAGAAGGACTCAATACTGTTGTTTTGACAAGCTTCGTCTCTTTTAAAAAGATTCTGCTTAAATGGCAAGATGACAAGTGAATAAAAGCTATCAACACCGTACTAAGTCACATTCTCTCAAACTGACATGTGGAATACAAATGACTCAAATGTCTTTTGCTAGGGTGCAAAATTCAAGCAATGTAATGCATTCTGCCTAAAATATCTACTCAGAGAAGCATATTGAAAGATTTTTGCATAAAAAGAAAAAATGTAAGAACTTTTTACAAGCTAAATATATCATAACCTCTACAAAATATTTATCTTCCTTTCTCTAAATACAGGCATTTTATAATACATTGTAAATATTTACTGATGGTCCAATGTATATAATGCATGAGCTAAGTTCAACAACAAATATGGAATATATACTCTGGTCATTCTATGTCATGACAACTCGTGTCTATGTCAGCAGTTCTGCTGTGTTCAAAATGTGAGTAAAAACACTCAAAATTGCCCATTGCTTTTCCCAGTTTTTAAAAATATATTACTAGCGATGGTATAATTATATTATTCCCAAGATATTTCTTTAATCAGCTGGAAAATACTTGTAAACCTAAGGGGTTGTCACTACAAGTAACTTGGCGAAGAGTGGCAAAGGCCCCTTAGGTCACTTGTATTTTCCTTGGCTGAATGAAGAAAAATATTGGGGAATATAATATCTAATTGAATGTCTACCAATGCAAGTATCTTGTACTGTACAATGTTGTCTGTGATGAAGGCTGTTTGACAGAAGTACTTTGTACTAATTGCACAAGAGTTTGTAGAAGACACCCCCCCCCCCCCCCATACTCACTCAATACTTACCCTACAAATTAACAGATCTCCTTCTTTATACTTCTTTCCTGGATGTTTGAGGGGAATGTCAGCAATATGTAAATGAGGGATAAAGCCATTGATCTTGTCTGTAATACTGACAACCAAGCCAAACTTGTTGAATTCGGAAATCTTTGCCTATATGGGAAAAATAAAAATAAATCAGCAACTTATTAATGAGTACAGTGACCGGAATGCAATATATTCCTGTTACTCACTTTGAAGTCATTTTCATGACAAGTGTCACAAGAGGGCGTCCCACATGAGGAAATATGAAAGCCAGAATCAAATATCAGTACATGTAGCAGTCAATAACTAAAGCAACTTATTATTTATAATGTAAATTTCTGTCTACATGTATACTGCCCTCAAAAAAAAATTCAATTGTACAAACGATGCCCTGCCAGTATCCTAGGAGACAGACTGGACGAGCTTTGCTATTTTCTGTTCTCCCTTTACCCTTTTACCTAATAATGTGAACTATTTCTTCTTTTTCAATACTGTGAGAGTTCTCAACTATCATGGCCCTCACTTCTTGGTAAACTGGCACATCTGGTTTACAAGAGACTTACAGTACACTGCAGCAATGCATTATGGGAGGTGAGCACGGTTAGGAGTTCCACACCTCCTGAAGGAATTGCTTGACCAATGTCGTCTGTTTACTTTCAAAGATTTTCACTTTGACATACTGATTTTGATGCATACTTTTGGAGTCAATATACAAAGCTGCTTAATAATTGCTCAACACTGAATCTTTGGAAGGTGATGAGCTATCCATACAACTTTCTTGTGATCTGGCAAACAAATGAACTCCATTCAAATACTGGAATTACTAAAAATGTAATGTATTGTAACCTACTTTGATTTTCATGCCAGGTTTGACATCTCTTTGTGACAGGAATGGCTGATCAATGACTGATGTCTTCATGGTAGCAAACACTACCCCATCCAAACTGTTATATCCTATGACACGACATTTGACCTTTGACCCAATTTTAAACTTCTCTTTCAGCCTACCAGTCTTCTTCCCTTCAGACACATCAGCTTTCTAGAAAATAGATAACACATGGATGAAAGAAATATCCATATTGGTCATAAAATCCAATAAAAGATACTAGAAATACTAGAGTTTTGCACATGAATATCTTCTGTTCACTTCCATCTTCTTTTCATTATTGTTTGAGCATCATATTTTACAGCTCAGAGAAAACCATCATTTCCACATTTCAACACGACATTTTAAGCACTGAGTTGTAATATCGCAGTATTATGAAATATATACATGTACATGTTTATCAAGACATATAAAGTAGTATAAAAATATCCTTTCTTCTCACCTTTACGTAGACAACGGAGTCACCTTTAACTTCTAGAAACATTCCGAAAGGGTCACAGATTTCTTTGACCAGTGCATGTTTGAAGATTTTTCCTAATCTGAGATGTTTGGGTGGTCTTGGTTTAGATATTCGTTCACAAATTGATGGCTGTAGTGTCAGACCTACTGTGGCTGTCTCCACATTGTTAAACAACACACATGCTGTAACCTGCAATAAATAGATTGTAATGTAAATCAATGGGCCAAAAATATAATTATCATGATTGGAAGCAAGTGAATATGCGGTCATCTTAAATCCTAATGTTTGAATCCATGGTAATCAATTATTGCTATCTTATCAGTAGAACCACTAGGATTGAATAGGACCACTCTTTCATTCAAGACCAAATTTTTGTATAAATCACAAGACAAATGTTTTTAATCTAAAATTGGCCTGTGAGACAGACACACACATCTATAGCCCCCAACCCACACAAAGACACACACACACACACACACACACACACACACACACACACAGACAGACAGACACACACACACACAATGTATGCACATACAGACAGACAGACAGACAGACAGACAGACAGGCAGATAGATAGGCAGGCAGATGGAGAGACAGACTGACAGGCAGATAAGAAGGCAGACACAGACAGACAGACAGACATACACATGCACACACACTTTCTTTGCGTATTGTAGTGACTAGTTTTATGTGTACATGTTTAAGGGATGATCGCACAATGTCACACAATCTCAATAAGTGAACATCATTCGTTAAGAGGGAGGGGATTGCTGAACTTCATTTCAGCACTTCTCACCAAATTTTGATGAAAAACTTTCACTCCTTCAATGATAAAAGCTTCTGTATTTACTATTGAGATGTTGATAAATTTACTTCTAACGTACAATGTAATATATCTGGGCTTCTGGTATATTTTACAGTGTTTACAATCATATTTTTACATTACATCGATTGTAGTGGTGTGAGTGCTAGTTTCATCATAGTTTACATCATATAAACGTTTGATGTCGCACTTGTGAACGTTTGGTTAAGGGGAGAGGGTTTCGACCTAAACGAATGCTGTGCGTTTGTTGAGCTTGTGCGACATTGGACAATCATCCCTAACACAACAGCTGTCTTACATACTGTGATCCTACTATAACTATATTAGTCTACTACTGGTACATATACCTGATGGCATACTCTTCACTAAGATTCTTACCTCTTCATTTTTCTTGGGTCTTTCAAGAAATTCTTCAAAATGGAAGTGATTCACAACACCCTTCTTGTCCAGAAAATTAACAGTGGCGTTGTCAGCTGATACCTGGGATCGATTGAAAACAAAATACAGTTTTTGATTGAAAGAAATTAAGTCATATTGTCAGCAAATTGCAAATGTGTGGAAGACGGTCTAAAAAGATTTGAATGACTCAAGTGGTCACAGCAAACCAAGACAACTGGGTACAGTATATCGGTCAACTCTGATAAATCTAACGTATCTGATTTCACTCGTTGGAATTCAATAGAAAGACACATTTATAGTATTCAAACATTAATGATGGAGTTTAAATTGTAAATCATCATAGTTGCCATCTTTTGCCAGCCAATCCCCAAGCTAACTTTGTTTAGATGTCCTAATGAAAGTGGCCATATGCATGACAAATGGTATTTACTTTGGAGTTTTAATTCATAAAACAACTCCACTATAGACTAAATCCTTGTTTGTAACTCAAAAAATGACAAAACATACAATAATAAGCTTTTTAAATACTTTCTAGCTTTTTGTAATGTATTGCGTTACAAACACGTATATGAGCGATTTCATTTCATTTTAGTTTCAAGAAGAAAAGCATAGTAGAGATGTTTTATGAAATAAAAGTCCAAAATAAATAACCATTTGTCATCCATATGGCTACTTTAACGTCAAACAATCACTGTGTGTAACAAAACAGGCCATTAATTTCTGGATAGCATTAGGGTGGAGTGTGCATCAAGGACGAAATATCCTGAAAATCAAAGTTATCCAATACTCAATAAAATCTGCTCTAGGAAAGCTTGTTCCCATTTTTTTTGAAATAATAACAGACATTTGGAGGTTGGAGGATTTCAAGCAAATCAACAGTTTTTATTTTGCCATAGAGTTAACAGAGTATCAGCGACCATTTTTGGATTCTAAATCTGGTCAATTTTAAATTCAAGTTGACTCTTATTTTAAAAATGGTGACCCCTGATTTTTCTTGAACAAAAAAGTAACAGAAAATTTGTACTTTTGAGGTACTTAGTATGTTGAAGTACCGATGGAAAAAATATACAGACAAAAAAAAATTGACACGTCTGGTTTACCTCAGTGACAGTTCCTGTGACCTTTGTCCCTGGGATCATCATATGTAAATATCGATATGTGACCTTATTGGCTACTGCCTTGTTTATCTTGTTTGAGTTGATAGTGAGGGTAACAGATCGGCCCTCAGCAGACACTTCTTTGATGTAGCAGTCAAGAAGCTGGCCCACAACTAATGATTTACCTGTAATGTGACAGATACTAGACTTAGAAACTGTCATGGATTGCATTAGACTCTCTCACAGTCCTCGAAGCTTCGTATAAATAGCTAAAACTTGAGTTGTTTTGTATGTATCTACTGCATAATGGTACTTGTATACTAGTATCCCAGTATACCTGTATTGTGCGCCCTCATCGATCACATAGGGCTAACCTTTTGTTGATGCGTTAGGCACCGATACTAGTATACAAGTACAATTATGCAGTAGATACATACAAAACAACCCAAGTTTTAGCTATTTATGTGAAGCTTCCAGGACTGTGAGAGAGTCTAGGATTGCATAGTCTGGATTCCACGCTATGGAATGCATAAATTGTTCAAAGAATCATAACTGTCAATAACTGAGATGACATCAACCTATAAATCACTTTTCACAATTTAAAGTTTTATGTAGGCAGGAAACCAGTTTTCACAACAATCTAATGTTTTGTTGGTTTATAAATTTTTTTTACATGACAAGTACTGACTCAACTCATGGAAATTTCCATAAAGTCTCAGACGATAAGTATCTACCATTCTTTGAAAGAGCTGAAAAAAATGTCAGTTTTTTCAGGTTTTTTTATGGTCTCATACCTTAAATCTACACAATGTTAATGTTTACAACTCTTTTAAAGCAAAATGGGAATTAAAGTACAAACGATCCTTACAACAATATTTTATTGAATTGAAATATTTTATGAAAACTGTCACTGCACAGTATCACATTCTGTATTCTATCATTTAAAAGGTTGTAAAATTACATTGCAGAATGGGGTGGCTCCTATTAAATGTTTATGCCAAATTACAAAAGGAGTAAATCACGCAGGTAAAAAGTCATCAGATAAAAAAGGAATATCATGTCATCAAATAGAGGAGTAATGTTCCCTTCATAAACTCTTGTTGAGAACCCTGCACTTTACTCAAAGAAAGCGTGGACAAATATGTGCAAGGAATGTATCAGTCAGGTGAAAATAAACCTGCATATTAAATACCTGCGAGTCTCACAGGATTTTTTTTTTAGGAATGTTTAGATTTTCACTTACCTTCATTTTGTGTATCAATAAACTGCTTTGCAAATCTGTGATTGAGAAAAGCTCGGACACCTCGAACCCCAAGATCCATTACATACCCATGATCCTCTACACTGCTGACAACACCTGGTATAACCTGTCCATGAACAAGGTAATATATTGAGATCTCCTCCATTGTGGTTATCAATCAGATGTTTGTTTTATATAGCTACAACACGACTTCATGTGCTGTTACCATGGTCAAGAACACATACAGCAAATTTCACATTACCGTGCAACTTTAATTGTTTGATACAACCACGCAGAAACCAATATGAAACTGGACATGCTACACTTTAAGAAAGCAAGGAGTATAGTTTCTTGCTACACTTTGTCTAAGTGAGATGATCTACACATGCCACCATACAGACATCAAATGAACACAGCAAAGGACATTTTACTTGCCCTCCACCGGGTGTTTGATACTAAGAAAGACACTGGCACCCAAATGTCTACATAGAGTTGGAATACATTGAAATGGTTTGTTTCCTTTCCATAGACTAAATGTAGCAAAAAATGCAATCTTGCTCTTGAAGTGTGGTATATGCAGTTTCTTAATTGGTTTCTGGGTGGTTGCATCAAACAGAAAAGCTGCACAGTATTGTGAAATTAACTGTAAGCATGTACTTTTGTAGTTTTGCTACTGTTTATAATGGTGCATGTATCCTCATCAAAGTCAATGACACAAAAATAAAGTCAATATGTTGTCAAGTTAGGCACAATAGTCCTTCATTGTCACAAATACTTCACAGAAATTCATCTATACGATATCTAAATTACAAAGAATCTCCCTTTATGTTTCATGCTGTACTAAAGTGAAATAAGTCTTCATACTAAAGTCTTTGTGGAAAGCATAACACCAAAACTGCAACAATACAGTTGCTCATTGGAGGCTACTAAACATGGGTACTTTCGCCGTCAGTAGGCTTTCACTGTTTTGAGGAATAAGTAACCACTGAGGGCATACTGAACAAGAAGATTTGACTTACAAATATAGCAAACAGTTAAACTGATATATCAAAAGACAATTTAGTGAAGTAGCAGACTGTGAAGAGAATTTAATTTTGCCATGATTGGGCTTTTGCTATTGGTGCAAATATGGTAACCAATGAAAGTGCGCCTTACAAGGAGATTTGAATTACAAATGTAACAAAGAATCAATCTGATATATCAACAGAAAATGACAGAAAGCAGCCACTCTTAGAGAGAGTCTAATGCTTTTATCAGTTTCATGAAATTCTGAACACTGGTACTGGTCATAATATATACATGTATGATAATTGACATACCAATCCAAAATGCATGTAAGACGGCGTCAGTGTTTTGTTGATAATTTTTGGATCTAATGTCAAGCTTATTTTTCTGTATCCCCTTTTCTCTGCCATCATTTCTTTTACTGCACATTTAACATATTGGCCCACTCGAAAGACATCCATGAGGTTTGGAATATCCTGAAAAAAAAAATAATGGCAATGCATGTCTGTTACTTATATTGTTAAGCAAATATTGAAATAGGATATCTGACTTTGAAGGACTGAAATAATACCATATTTAATGTACCGTATTTCTCATGTCGATAAATGCATGTGTATAATCACATGTAAAATGGAAATCTGGAAAAATTAGAAAATTACGATATATTAGACATGTACATTACACTCAGTAACCAAGATTGTGAACAAACTTGAGACTTAATTTTAATCTTAACAAGAACACCCCCCCCCCCCCCATCCAAGCACTCAATCTGAATTTTAACAAGAACACCCCCCCCCCCATCCCAGCACCCAAGCTGAATTTTAACAAGAACACCCCACCCCCACCCACCCTACATGTAGCTGGGTTAATCAATCTTTTCCACTTGAGGAGTATCTAAATGTTGACTTTATAGTTGCAATAATAAGTACACATGGCTATCAAAAGAGAGAGAGAGAGAGAGAGAGAGAGAGAGAGAGAGAGAGAGAGAGAGAGAGAGAGAGAGAGACAGACAGACAGAGAGACAGACAGACACAGAGAGAGAGAGACACACACACACACACACACACACACACACACACACACACACACACACACACACATCCACATGTACCTTGATTTCTTCAATATTATCACCAGCATCTTTAGTCAAAGTCTGTAGCATCTTTGTGTACACATTTGATATGTCTGTGATCTCAACATGACCAGTCAGTCCATGGGGTAAAGATACAACCATTTCATAGTCATGGATCTCCTTGATTGCACCAAGAAGTAACATTCCTTCTGTCAAATCCTACAAAAATGAAAATAAAATAAACTGTTGTATTTTCACAAAATCAACTGTAAGTCAGTTGTAACTAATGGCCCTCATAGGACAAATACAAGTTACAATGTACATGTACATGTAACTCAAATTTCTTATCTTTTCACATGTGAATTATCTATGTGGGTTTTTGCCAGGAAATACAAACTATGATTTCGTCAATAGTGAGACTGAAAACAAATGACCTTTTAAATATCCAACTTGCTGGGGTACACTCTTCCTTCCACAATGAAGGATGCACACATTATCAAATGTAGGTTTGTGTAGGGGTGATAACTAGTTAAATCTACCTTAGTTCCCCAAACACTTTACAGGTTCCATGATATAACATAATGCTACAAGGTATGGAAATATATGCAACATTTGCTAGATGGTACCCCTCTCTGTTAGTGTTACCAGGGCTCACGACCTTACCAACAACACTGTCTTCAGTATCATCATCACTATCAGAGTGCAACTTAATTTGAAATATCTTACATACACATGTATATCAAAACAAATCATTATTGACCAGTATGAAAATTATGAACTCACTTTTGAGGACAACTGTTTGACAGTCTTGACCCGTGGACCAACAGTCAGCACACCTTCACTCACATCCCGACTATCTTCACCTTTTCCTTTTTTCTTCTTTTTATCAGTTTCATCACCTACCCGTTTCCTCTTCTTTCCTTTCTTAGGCTTCACAGTTTTCTCCTTTAGGATAAATGTCATGATAAACCATATTTATGTAAGTAAGATTTAGAGAACAGTTATCAAACTCACAGAATGACATGTAGGTTAGCTAGCTATTTCTTTAAGCATATGTGTGCTGTGTGAAATGGGATTTGTTATAGTCACTCAAGATACTATCCGCAAAGGCTATAAACTATATTCATTCTTTGCCTGGGTCAGCATTTTGAAAAACATTACTTCTACGTACCTTAAATAACACATCATCATCACGTTTCTTTTTGGGTTTGACAGTTTTGGCATCTTTCGCTGCCTCTTCTGATTTAGTGGTCGATTTTCCACGTGGAAAATAATCTTCTCTGCTATCGGCCATTCTTACGTTGGCTTGTTCTATTACCCTCCTGCAAATGGAAAAACTACACATTAAGACTATTCATGTGTTCTTCATGTTCACCCACCGTCTATTTAGGATACATCTGGACGGAGCAGTATAGATCGCCAGCTGGTAAATACGGCCCGGTAAATACAATGCAATGCAATGTTAAATCGTGAGGAGAAACTAGTGCACAGTGGTATTGCCTTGGTAAATCATCATGCCAGCTAGCGCCTGGAAGGAGAATTTAGCAGGTTTCGATCAAACTAATAGATTAAAACTTGGCGAATGAATGTCTTCCACAAACCTACCTCTCTTACCGCAAACTCTCACAGTTTCAAGAGAAAGGACGACAGGGCTTTTAAATAACTTTGAACGACAACACTAGCACATGCTCACATGCAGGTTGCCATATTACATCTCGTATTTTCTCGCGTTAGGTCAAAGGACACACGAGACGTAGCTCTTCGCCATTTTGAGAACGTGCAGTCGACTGAAATTTTCTGAAACCGGTAAGGTTTAATTTTTCTTTGCAAGTTAGGATAAGGATTAAGTAAATCAAACGTAGTGTAAATTATTTGAGTGTTCAAAGTGACTGCATGTATCCGAATTTTGACCATATTCACTGAAAGATTCGTGGATGAATTCTCATCAGAATGTTACATCATTAAAAAAAGGTGCCTCGGTAGCTGCTAATGCTACACTTGCATGTAACGTTAGCATTACACAGGCACAGAACCATTACAATTAGTTAAACACGGTTACCAGATTAAAAAATAAACATCATTAATGTCACTTTACTCTCGCGCTTACTGTGGTGATTAAGTGATGCACCCACCGTGTCAGTGACCCTACTCCTTCCTCAGTGAAAATGGCTCAAGTTGCGGGCAGTGACCTTGACTCCTGAAAAGTTTAGTCTAGCATAATTAGCAAAGATATCTGTAATTTTACTTCATACATTGAACCCTGCCATGCTAAACAAAGATTTGATTGGAAATTCAATTTATTTACATTTTGTATTTATGGATAGAAAAATATGAATTAACGTGTGACCAAGTATTGTTTTTTGCCAAGGCTTGCAAATGCTTAGTAACAGAAAAGGAAACTGGGTAATATCTGCAGACATATATGACATGATGGAGTGGGTACTCCAGGGAATTTAGATTTTAATTGTGTAGATTTTAATACTATTTCTATCAAGAGGTAGCTCTGGATTTATATGGTGCAGGGTTTCGACACGTCTTCTCAGAGTGGCAGAAGACGTGTCGAAACCCTGCAGCGTGTAAATCCAGAGCTAATCAGGAGGGTATTTGTTTGTACATCAAAAACTATAAGTTTGGATAAACAGGATTAAGTATTGTTGACCTCAATCTTGGCAGTAGACTGTAAAATATGTGATGTTACATCATACCAAATCAGTCTTCTCTTTTAACTGGTATCTGACATAGCATCACAGACAGTCCATACCTAGGCAGCTACATCTATACTGTGAGCGTCAACCATTAATACAAGTGTCAAATCTCCTCCCCTTTTTTTCACAGTAACAATGGCAGGTGGACCAATTGACGAAAGTGCTTTTGCGCACTATACTGGATTCAAGAAGTACTTTAATGCAGAAACAACATTTGGGAAAAGAAATGTAAGTTAAATTGTTCCAAAATTTCTGAATGCTTAGAAATATGGCTACCCAATGAACTATGTTGACATAGTTTAAAGGTATGACTGTACACATTCTTACAAACCAGAGCTGTTATTTCTTTCGGAACACTGCTTGGACGGTGCCGTAAAACCAAAAGAGGCCTGTGGACTACACACAGATTTCACACTGCAGTGTTCTCCTATTTGTCTTGCATAGTAAATAGGCTAGTTTGCATATGACTTCTCTTTTGTAGATACAATGTAAGTCTTCTATAGAGGGCGCACTTTCCATTGACCGTAAATTCAATTGTCTTTATTTATGCTAATACATCTTGTCTTTATTTCTAGTGTGTGATTGCCACATTTGGTGGATCCTTTCTGCTGTATTGGCTTATCAAATCAAGATTGAACAAAAAGAGAGCACTGGCAGTAACAGCAGCTGAATCTAAGTAGGATTTTATCTTCCTGAGTTGGAAAACCTGTCATCTGTGAAGCAGTATTCAGTAGTGTTGGGATATGTAGTGGATTGGTGTTCACCTAATATTGGAAGATGAAGTCATATTTCCGTATCTCATTTTCAAATTCAATGCAGATAGCTATTTAGTTGTATACCATCTAATGTATGCAGTGTTTGTTTGTTTGTACATTAACAGTGTAAATACAAAACACTGATGTGTTTGTTTTGATCTTACAATAAACTGATTTCAACATAAATGTATGTTGTTGGAGTGTTATATGTGTAAAATACTTCATTTCAGTTTTCCAGATCTATCATCATCAACTTCCCAACTACCTTTGAAGAGTCGTTGACCTCAGTGCCGTTCATTCTACCTTTTTGGCTTTTTCTGTAGTGTTTTATGTATGCATACTACCAAACTAAAGAGAGTATAGAGTTTCAATGATGTTTTTTTACTTTATGTCACATTTTTTAATATTTTTTGTTACAAATTGCTCAAACAAACTACATACACCAATAGTGCACATGAAATGTTGCATTTTATCTCGCTATGAACATAAATGGTTTTGTGTTTTGAATCCACATTGTTTTGCACAACAGTGATGTAGATGTGTGTTCACAGTGAGATAAAATGTATCACTTTATGTGCTATCATGTTATCAGTGTCTGCAGTAGGCCTATAGGTTGTTTGTGTAATTTGTAACATGAATATGTGACACATAAAAAGCATTGTGCCCCCAAATTTACACTCTATAATTCTGTCTGGTTTGGTAGTAAGGTGTGTATTTGTGAATACATACAGTATTAGATTGACCATGAGAGATAGTTGATGAACATGCACTCATGTCAGGTTAATACACGTACACATCCTATGTCCTTCACCATAGTGCAGTGCTACCGCCATGTCAATTCTATTCAAAATATATTTGTAACTGAAAATCCCATGTACATGTGTACACATACTTTCAGAATACCATAATATAGTCTATGAAAATAGAAGAATGCAAGAAATGTAAGGATATTTGAAATGAAAAATAGCATGGTATTGAAGGTGCCTTCAAAAGTTCATAGCCCCCATTGCACTGTTTTCATTCATGCAATTTGTCAACATGATGAGTGTGTCTGAATATTAAAGGGTGGTTGATGTAATCACCAAAATCTGAAGATGTCCCATCCTGAGAACAGGCAATAAAATAATATGATTCATTTGATTGTCCTTGAAATAAGTACAGGGTTTTATTGGCTTTAGCCTGGGACATATAGATATGTGTATAGTTTTTTTTTTTTGCTTTGACAAAATATAGATTTTCCGTATCCTTTTGATTACTAGTTACTTGCTCGTTGACAAATGTTAATTTTATCTAAAATATCTGAATTCGGAATATAAAGCTGCACATTTCAGCTACTGTGTATAGCGCCTCCAGCGACATGAAGGCTAACATGATTGAAACGAAAGAACATCCAGTATGGTAAGTTGATGGCGCTCTGCGACTGCGCAGATTGTTTCGTGTACGACTGCAATTTCCCACATGGCCGACAGGAAAACACTGGATTAGCTTTACGAAAAGGAACTGAAATATCCACAAGATATCAGGAGAACAGTTAAAATGCAACACGACGATGTGAGTATCAGATTCAATGAATCATTTGGGAGAGATTGTCAAAGGCAAACTAATATTCATGACTATTGACGAATATGGAATAGTGTCAATCTGTGTGATCGAGTTTAAAACCCTTGAGTACTAGAGATGGAAAAGGCAGTGCAACCCTCATGTAATTTCCCCAGATATTTGTTATTTAATTACCTTATTGGTTTATTTTCAATAATCGTGTACATCATAAACTGTGATCTATACCATTAGGTAATATGGAGTGTTATAAATGGTGTGAAAGGCAGCTTTTGTTCTCACAAAGTGAAAACCAAGACGAAAGATTTTTGTCGGAATGAATATAACATTACTGGTCAGTGCAACAGATCTTCATGTCCACTTGCAAACAGTCAGTATGCCACAGTTAGAGAAGAAAAGGGTAAGTGAATGTAACCGAACTTTTATTGTACATGGAGTGGCGATGATCCTAAGAGTACTTAAAAGAAAAGTGTCGTCATACCTGGGAGTCGAACATATTGCCCTGGGACTTGACTATATAGTATGTATCTGGCTCGACATTGCCATTTGCCAAACCACTGAACCAGTATGTCGAGCTAGATAGCCGGCCAAGTACTGTATCTGGTCTATCTAATATATAATGAATGCAGAAGATTGTTATAGTTACTTGTGGAATGTATACAACCATTTAAAACAAGGCATCTTGAAAAATATAGTCTAGAGTTTTAAACTGGTACAGTATTACGTATTAAAAACTTCATTACTACTAATACCAGTCTAGTCAAGACGGTTGTTTGAACACATATCTGTGCTCCCCCCAACCGTAATGAAGTTTTTAATACGTAATACTGTGCCAGTTTAGAACTCTAGACTATGAAAAATATTACATATAACAAGAAAATTTGAAAAATGGTAGATGAAATATTTGAAAGATGAAGAAAGGTTATAATTTGGGTTTTTTTTTTACAATAAAGGTTTTGTAGCTTAGAACCTTTACTCTCTTCTCATGGAAGAGGAATAGGGAACTTGCAATCCAGACTGAGCATGCTCCGACGCAAAGGACTATGGGATTATCTGTGGTTATCGTAATACCTAATCAGGCGCTACCGATACAATAAACCTCACACAATGGTCAGGATGACTATGAATTGATCATTTGTGGTTAAAAACAATGTAACGTTATTGTTTACAACACTATTTGATTAGTATTTATTATCACATTTCCAATGATGCAACATTCAACATGGCGGGTTTGCAAGTTCCCTATTGAATACCGTGATAATGCCTTGATAATATAAGATATATCAAGATGTATTCACACAGTTACCAGTATGTAGTGTACATTATCAACTATATCATTATGAATGTAATGTATTTGTACCATGATACCATTCAGTGCCAGTAACCGTATAGTACGTGTATTTGCTAATGTTTAGTACATCTTTAGTTTAACTTTACACTATGACATAAAATTAACAACAAAGTATTTCCCTTTCTTTGTCACCAGGTGTTTGTTATTTGTACATAAAAACTATAGAAAGGGCTGCATTTCCAACCAAAACATGGGAAAAGGTGAAACTGTCCAGGAATTATGAGAAAGCCTTGAAACAAATAAGCGAGCATCTTATATACTGGCCAAGATTTATCATTCACAAATGTAAACAAAGGTTTACCAAAATAACACAGTATCTCATAAGAATGAGAAAGTTGGTGTTGAAAAGACAGTGAGTATACAACTCTTTTTTTTCTTTTTTTCTTTTTTTTGATACATGTATTATTCATCTTCTTTTTTGATATTTTATAAACACCATTTTTGGTAATTAAGCAGAGATGGTAAAATCTATCTAAGGTCCCAAAGTGTTACAGTATACCAAGGTTCAGTATCAAAGTTGTGGTATACAGTATGGAAACCTATGCAAGGTTTATCAGATTGTCAGCCCACCCCTGCCCCCCCCCCCCTTTTTTTACCTTGGTTCCAAAAACATTAGGTAAACACAGTATAATATATTATTTCTGTGAAAATGAAACAAAAATAGAAGTGACACATAGAGTAGTAATGTCTCTTGAAATGAAAAATTACAAACTATGGACATCACACCACACCCCACCACACCACACCACACCACACCCCACCCCACCCCACCACACCACACCACACCAGTTCACTTTCCAAGAGAGTGCTGTCTGCAACAGTCAACCTTTCCACTGACCTAAAGATAGATAGACATTGAGAATTAACTCTATCTCAAAGCAAACAGCATTTTATGCAGTGTTCTGCCAAGGTTTCCAACTAGTGGGGACAAAGGCCCCCTGGTTGCAAAAAGTGGGGTCATTTGACAGGGAGTGGGGTCAATTATTTATTGTCTATGAAATTATATATATTACCTCAGACCACTATAGAGATACCATGGTCTGAGATATTCCATTACACATAGACTATTACCCAACTACATAAAAAATTCCATTCATAATAAGAGTTCCCAGTAAGCTATTTTTTGAAAACTGTGCACTACACATTACACCTTAGAAAAAGAAGGCAATTACAATTATGTAATTTTAAGTCATTTCTACAGCGTATATTATATATTGTTTAGAAAGATTGGACCGCCAGCTAGTCGCAATTTTTAATCTGACTATCAATGAATAGCAGTGCTCAAATTTATGATTCCTTTTCTCAGACACGGACAAAGAACAACTTCAAAATTAGTGAACATATTATTGAATAAAATATTTGAGAAATCCTAATCTTGTAACCACTTGTTTCATTTTTACAACTGTTACACTGCTGTGTTTATAATTCCCTCTTCAAATTCACGACCAGTTTAAAAAAAAACACAAAAACAAAAACAAAACATTTTGAAGAAAATAAACTCCCTGACTTTAAAAAGTACCAAATGTGAACGAAAAACTTACAAATAATACAGTCAAACATTGAAACAAACTTTCAAATAATTTATTTTTATTAATTACCATCACCGGCTGTGTAACATTATTTGGTCCTGCTATATCAAATGACAGCATTAGTTACATACATGTATTGTAAACTTGATACGGAAAGCTGACATTAGGTGTCCTTGAAACTCAGAGATCTTGAACTAAAACTATCAACAACGTCAAAGTTAGGATGCTTTGTAAATACAACTGTAATTATTTTCTGATTTCATCTCTGAGTTCATTCTTCATGTCTGACCGGGCGCACATGCATCGGCCGTCTCGAGTAGTTATGCCAGTGATCACTCATTGATTCAGTGCCCAACATTGTGTCACTGTCAACATCATGCAACACGATCCCCTAACACAGCTTTATCGGAATCAAAATACACATGTACTCATTTTGTTTCCATTAATTTAACCCATCAACAAATGAAAATCACAACCTGTCCCATAAAATTTGGTTTCCTAAGGGTTATGTGGCAGAGAGATGTCCCGATTTCCCGTAGCAAGTTCAGTGTTTCACACACGTCAGTAAGTAGGTCAGAGGTCGAGTACGTCAGAGGTCGAGACAGTGATGCGTCGGTAGACAAAACATGTGAAGAGAGACGTCCATTTCGGCGTTTCATCTACTCCCTCTAATGTTTCAATTGAAGATTACGTTTTATCAAAGTTGGATCTTTTTGTTGCATATTAATCCATTTGTTTGCATGTTAACAATAGAACTGCGCGTTGTCACTGTATCTTATATGATGTCAACAAAACTGTCGCTTATGGAAGCAGTATACTTTTTGTGGGATTGACGCCGGCCAGGGCAGGGGCTTGCCCTGGACTTAGGTGTCTGCCGTAAAATGAATGCGCCAAATTGACGCAAGGTGGGAAAATTATTGGGCCATTTGTAATTTTAGGGGGCCAATGTCGCAAGGCCGCGGCCTCGGCAGAACACTGTTTATGGGATAATACTGTCTTTTGACTGAATTATACCCTGCTATTTTTTAGCAATTGTAAATTGTACAACTCAAGTCTTTTAGGGTATTGCATCAAAAACTGTAAAGTACCAATATATCATACAAATGTTATTTTCTACTTTTTTTTAGGCGAAAACTTGTCCCATTGAGTAGGAAGATAGAGAGGCGAGAGAAAAGGAGAGAAGAAAAGGCCTTAATTGCAGCACAATTAGACAATGCTATAGAAAAAGAATTAATGGAAAGACTTAAAAAGGGCACGGTAAGTTTTTAGTACAGTGCTAATGCTAGACTTGAAACATTACATTTCTTTGATGTCATCTTAAACTGGAATGCCACTCCAGGGAATAGATATTTTCACGAAATAGATATTCATGACTATTTATCTCACCGTAAATAAGTTGATAAACACTGGTAATGAATATTTATTGTTCATCTAATACATACATGTATGTATTCTAACTCCCATGAGGCAATGCTGGACCATTGCTCGGCTTAATATGAAACCAGTTTCAATTTTTGGTTTCGTGGCAATCATGGAATTTATATGATGTGAAATCATTTAATGACTCTACAGAAAACTAAGTTTCTGAAAATGCCTTTGTTTCCTTGAGCGGGGCTTCCCTTGAAAATTTGTGAAATGCTTGAAACTTTCCAAAAATTTCAAAACCTAACACAAAGAAAAGCATACTACAGTGATTTGTTATGTTGTCATTGACATAACAACCATATTAGATGATTTCATATTTCTGACTTGAACATCTGTATAGCCATAAACATGACTTACAATTGTCAGATGTTTGCCTTTCAAAGACACAGTGTGCAGTTTACTGGAAACCACTTTGACATAAGTGAAATGACAATTATTGTCTCTGTATGTAAGAGAAACAAGAGCCAACCTTGTATGACAATTGTTTGGTGTTCTTTTTTTTTTTACATAGTATGGTGATATCTATAATTTCCCTGTACATGCATTTGACAAAGCCTTGGATGATGAACTTGAAAGTGAAAGTGAATCTGAGGATGAAAAAGAAAAGGGAGATGAAGAAGAGGAAGAGGATGATGAAGAATTTGAAGAGGAGGAAGAGGTAAGTGTTTTGAATATATGAATTTATGCAGAATGTTTTTGTTCAAATGTGCAATGATTGGCTGATCACATAAATATATGCATTCAGATGTGCAATGATTGGCCAGTAGTATTAATTGTATGCGTTCATGTATGCAATGATTGGCTGATAGCATAAATATATGCATTCAGATGTGCAATGATTGGCCAGTAGTATTAATTGTATACATTCATGTATGCAATGATTGGCTGATAGTCAAAATGTATGCGTTTAACTGTTAAGATTTGCAAGAATTGGCTTATATAATAAACATATGCATTCAACTGTGCAATGATTGGCTGGTAAGGTAAACACGTGTTCAACTGTACAATGATGGGTGGATAGTGTAAACATATGCATTCAAATGTGCAGTGATTGGCTGAGACTATAAATGTATACATAATGTATGTATGCATTGATTGGCTAGTAGTATGTGACATCCAGGTTTTAAATTTAAATAATACCTATGTAGAGTTCTTTTCGAAGAAGCTTGCCCAAGATGTTAAACGAACTATCAAGATCAGTGAGCCTGATCACAAGGTTTCATGTTGAACACACAAACATCATATACACAGTGTGGATTCTTTATTTAGTTAATGATATAAACAGTAACTGCATGAAAGAAACAGTTCAGTTGGCTGCTGACCATGGATTTTGTTTGACTTCAAGAAATTATACCTCATGTCTGTTGTAATTGTAATAGTGTACACACTGTTACTGTTTATATCATTAACTAAATAAAGAGTTGACACTGTGTAAATAATGTTTGTGTGTTATCTTTATGGTGTCTATCTCACATGAAACCTTGTGATCTGGCTCACTGATCTTGATAGTTCATTTAATAGCATGGGAAAGCTTCTTTGAAAAAAAACCATAATGTTGTGATTACAGTACATGTTTTGTTAGTTTTACTTATTACGTCTTGTATATCTGTTCTTGTAAGGATGAAGAAGAGGTTGAATATGTTGCTGATGAAGACTTTGACGAAAGTGACATCAGTGATATTGAGGTAAGTATTCTCATCACTTCCTCCATTTAGTTTCCAGGTAGTAGTAATGTGACCTCAGCATGTATGGTGTCAATTTTATACTACCAGTTTTTTCCCCCAATATTCTGTATTTCTCAAATCCAGAGTCAAGATTTATGTAGTGATAATAATTATCATTTTTATTGGTCCTGTAAACTCATAAATTAGTTGATATCCATACTGAGCAGGGCCCTTGTGTTTAATCAGGAGAAAACTGGAGTATCCTGGACACAGCTGATGTGTTCAGTAGGCACAAACTAAGCAACAACCTTCTTACACTCAGACCTGACTAATAATGATCAAGTACAGCTCGTCCGGAAAAGTTTCAAATCTAGACTGCAGTGGTGAAACATACATGGAGTTTTCACTTGTTGAGTTGACTCTAGTCATACTTAACAATGTTAGTAACATTAAAACAAACAAATATGAACAGTTAATATCGACTCTGAGTCGGGTTAAATTTAAGTCAGGTACAATGATGTGGAGTGTAGAATCGACTTATCTTTTGTGTCTGACACAAAATTCCATTTGATTACGTAAGTATATTTAGTTTCCTAGATAGGGGGGGGGGGTCGTGGGTTAAAGTTCAGGGTTGATACTAAATGATTATAACAAATGAAGGCTATGCTAATATTGGATGACTTTGGTATGTGATCTGTGTCAGGTACAAAAGTTCAGTGTGAATGGAGTCCCAAATCCAGCTTATTAATTTTTCTACTTTATGTCGCCTTAGAGTGAAACTCACATTTGTAGTCTGAACATAGTAATAGCCTGAAAGATTTCATCATTGTTTCTACTCATTAACACACATGCTTAATGGGCAGCGAGTGGTTACATAAGAAGACTAGAAACTCGATCTTTCAGACTATGGCAAGACACAGAGGCATACAATGTAACCTATTAGACACTGACAACCATATGTAGGAGATCAGACAAACTTATTTTAATACTTCAAAATTTTTTTTCGTACATTCTTGTGATAGACCTCTAATTAATATTTTCTGTTGATTTTCATTTTTAGGATCTTGGAGGTGAAGAAGAGGAAAGTTCATCAGAGGAAGAGACAGAAAAAGAAATTGAGAGACCCCAGAGAAGGAAAAGAGCACATATTGAAATAGAATATGAACAAGAAATGGAACCATCAACATCGAAGACAAAAGTGATAGCAAAATAAAACATCAGGTGACCTTGTACCGTCAACATCAAAGACAAAAATCAAAGCAACTTATCTGTCATGGCTGCTTTGTATGATTGGGAAAGAAGGATGTCAGTGTCAATCGTTGTTATCTATGAAAGACAAAAATATTCATTCATATATCGTGAACTGCCTATTAATGTGATAACATTGAGACTGACCTGTGGGAATGCCACTGCAGTAAAGGAAAGTATTTTCCCTAACTTTTGGTTCCGGAGAATCATTTTATGATTTTACATCAAATAAATTATGCGTGATTGCCATGAACTATGGTGTTGAAACTTGCTCCTCATTCATTTTCCAGTGTACTATGGTGGTGAAACTTGTTCTTCATTCATTTTCTAGTGTAGGTCCATGCCATGGTCATGAATTATCACATGAAAGTCAGCAGACATACATTTTAATTTTAATATCAGCACATAGTTATTCATGACTCCTCGGTGCTTATTGTCATCATATAAACAACCAAGGGAAATCTTCAACCTCCAACCCCTCCTCCCCAAAAAAGTGAGTTAGGAATGATTTCATCACTCATGCAATGTTAACAATGCCTTATAGAATCTCCTGGAAAGCACTTGACTTCGCCCCGGTGCCATGCAAAGTGGAGGCCAAAGAGAAAGGCAAGGAAAGAGACTCATGAAATGTAAATCATAAATCATAAAACCAGTAATTTGACATTTATAATACTCTACTGATATTACATAATATACATTGAGATAAATTATTGACATCAGATGAAGTTTAAAGTCACAAATACAAAAGAATTTAACTGCTTCATCAAAGTCACTCAGCTGGGATCATGATATTAGTCCAGTAGTATATGGAAAACCCATCGTCTGCACTGACAATTTTCTTTTGCAAATATGTAGTAGCAATACAAGACTCCCTCACCAGTCTTTGGGATCAGAGCATCGCTAAAAGGGCTGTTTAGTATGTACCAATACCTACCACATAATTGTACTTGAATATCTATCACTGTGGGCCCTCACCAACTACATAGGGCTAATCATTTGTTGACGTGTTACTGTGATCCTCTGTTTTATTGCAATGCCCCAATCACAGTAACACATCAATAAGTGATTAGCCCTATGATGTAGTCAATGAGGGCCCACAGTACAAGGATATTTGTGTACAATAATTGCACGGTATTTAGATATCGGTACAGCCCTTTTTAGTGATGCTCCAAGGACTGGTGAGATAGTCTGTTGCAATACATCCTAGTGCATCCTACATAAGAACATTTGTGTGAAAGGGATATGTTTCAGTCCAAGGTCATTGGTTAATGTTATTGTAACAAAAGATGGTCGACGTTGACGTCCTGTTTGCTACTAATCACTGTCTCATGTCAACCTCTAATGTTAATTCTTCATTATTGTTACTTTTTGACCTTCGCACACAGCTGACAAATCATGTAACTATACTAGAACCACTCTCATCTCTCCACTTGTACACATGACCACTTGGACTTAAGAGAGTTAACTCAGACTACATACAATGTTCATGGTTAACTTGGATCAGTTTAGAAGTAGCCAGGGAGCAGATGGACGCTCCGTGCCTTGCCTTCCGCTCACTCGCCTTCTAAAGTGAATCCATGATTTATTCCAACTTTTGTTATGAGCATAAATTATACAATACTCAAAAGATTGGATGATAAAATTGTCAACACCATAAATAAATAAACCAAAGCGTGTTGTTGCAAGTAATATTGATAAATATGAAAAATAGCTAAACAATAAGATAGCGCCATTGTTCTTCCAGCGGCCTGTAATTAGTCATTACTATTTGATGCTGTTGATCTTTTAAAACTAGGTCATCTCAGAATAATACTATTCGCTAAATGCAAACATTGTTCGAAGTATTACCATATTACTTCATGACAGGTGAGAGATCACTGTGAACTAGTGTCACATCAAAATTTTGCAAATACTAGAAAGTTGTATTCAGTCATCTGTGGCATTATCTTAGTAAGGAATACATGGATTTATTATGGCCCAACTTTTTCTACAGCTCTACCAAACAATCGGTTTTCATACCTAGATTTAAACCCTAATCCCAAGTGGGCCTTGAAGAAAATTAATAAATTATCTCTGCTACAGATATTTCATAAAAGGACATGTTATTTATTATTGTAAACTGCATAAAGATTCTTTGTGATGACGTCAGTGGCATTTATTGGTGGATATTTGTTGCTTCCGTCTAAACATTCAACAACAACACCGTCATCGGGATTGGCAAAGAATGCAATGGCTTGTCTTCCTTTCGATCTTCCGCCATCAGTTGGAGGAATCACTACCCGGTGTATCTGTGGACACAAATGAAATTTAGGGTATCATTCACACAAGCGAAAGGGACACAGTCTGTAAGAGGATCTGATATTTATGGATTGTTTTCTTCTACTGACTCACCCTGGAAAATGGTGAGGATTTAGCTACTGAGAAGATCCCCACCTTTTTTGCGGACATGGATAATTGCAAATTACCAACCCCTCTGTAGACCTGACCATACAATTCGAAGTGTAGAAAAACAAGCAAATTGAATATAAATCGTCGGTATGAATCCCTTTCAGATAAAACTAATACAAAAAGTGCACCCGTTTATTTTGACATGCATGTTCTTTGGTGGGCATATATCTATAGAGCTGGAGTATCTCCTTGGTCACCTACCGTCGCTTTCAAGTCATCAGCAGTCCATCTCTGCATGAAATCTCCAATATGTACCACTACTGTGCCTTCAATAGGTGTTGCTGCCACAAATCGTCCACTGTTATCCAAATGCTAAAAATGAAAACAATGCACAATAAAACACACAGCGAATGGATATAAAATACTTACATATATCTCCAATGTGAGACCAGCAGTTTTACGACTTTGATCAGTATATGTAGCAATGGTCTTTATAACTCCGATTTTCGTAGAATATCATGATTTGTAAAATGTATGATTATTACAGGTATGGGTATTAGTCAACAATTTGTACGTAAACGTGGATCTACTCTTTGGATGTCCAAGTCTGGTTGCGCCTTGTTCAGTGAAATAGGGTTACAGGAAAATAGACAGCGATGTCCGGCATGCCGGAGATTCACAATGTGTGTCCATTATGTGCTGTCTGACTTGGGAAATGGGTAGTGATTCTTCTCTTGCTAGTCAACACCCTAGCCCCAACTTTCTAAGGTAAGTTAAGTACCCCACCCTCCACCCCACTGCTTACTTGAAGACCACCAGTGTTATCTTGGAAGAGCAAGGTAAGAGAAGTGATATCCGTGTGTTGTCCACATCTCAGTTGTCCTTCCTTGACTTCGTAGTCTTCTGGTATAGGCGGATACTGATGACATACAAGACCGGAGGTATTCTTCCCTCCTATGAGACCTGAGTGGGCTTTGCTAAAATATTTAGAATCCTACACAAGAACAAATTTTCGAAATGTCATTAGGCTGGAGTCAGAATTTATGGGGGGGGGAGAAATTATTTTGGTCAAAAAATTACGCAGCGCCCCCCCCCCCTCGCGCTCTAAAAATGCCATGCCCCCCCCCCGAAATGAACCAAAGAGTTTTCATAGCCCCCCCTCCCAGCTACATATATTTTAATGTTGTATGATACAGTACCCCCCCCCCCCCACGCCACTTCAGAGTTGTTACAGTATGGTGCACTACAACAG
>NC_135563.1:5981921-6061921 GCF_964340395.1 Glandiceps talaboti | reverse complement strand
TGCTTGCCATGCTCGAGCTCAAACGCATTCCTTGTTTATTGAACTAGTGCTACAGAGGGGTAGGACACGGCATCGAATAAACCAATCAGGGCGTTTCAAATCGACCATGTGACCCATGAATTTCCTCTCGAAAGCTTGATACCACCTGCTGCCCTCTTGTGGTTAGGTATATATTTCGCATGTTGCCGTATATTGTGGCGTTTGTGGGACATTAAAACAGATTGCCGATACAGCATATCATTTGAAATGAAGCTGCGAAACGTCGCGTCTTTTGCGAGGGAAATATACGAAAACTCAATTGATAATATTTTACTTTAATCAATAATATTTGATGCCGTAGAGTTGCGGTATAGGCTCCAACACACAGTTGATTCCGGTCTATATTATTTTCATAAAATTACGTAAAATAATCATTAAACAGTAGTCGTCATATCTGTGTCTCTTTAATATATACACTTTGAATGAAGGAGAAAACATAACAACATCATTTGAATGATTAAACAAACACTGGTAGGTTTGCACAAAACAGAAAGCGCCCGATGGACGTAGATCTATGACGCAATGATCACGGCGCCCTCTGGAGAGGCAAACGTTTGCCAAGATTCGCATTCGAGCTCGATCACGCGACAAGACAGAGAAGTAAATTATTCTACGACCGTTAGGGGCGCTATTCAGTCAGTACACTCCATGGATTCACATATCAGCTTTCCTTATATATTCTATTTATATTCCAGCGCGATTCGATCGAGTTAAATATATGTATTTTTCTGTGTATTATAATTAGATGGTAATTATCTATTCAAGATACTGAAATAATTATAAACAAGAACTTGACGGAACTTTTTGATGTTGTCTTTATACATACTAGTATGTTATTCAATATTGTTATAGAAGACACCAGAATTGTTGCCTCATGCCCTTGAGTGGACATATCGATTGATATTCTTTTCACTGGAAATAGAAACAATGTTAGGAAATGCTGGCTGGTCGTCTCTAAAAATAATGGCGCCAAAAATCCAAGATTCAGCGCAGACATAAAAAAGGGACTATTGGAAAATTATCCAGTTTAGGCATCTCCTTGACTAATAAACATTAATACACTGGCACAATAATATGTGGCCTATCGACAGACATGTATATCTCTGCGCAAGTACGAACAAAATCGTTGTAAACCAGACGGTAATATATTTTAGTCGCTTCAGTCGGCGCTTCGAGGAATAGGAAACAAATAGGTACCGGACCCGCATCAGTGTAGAAGAGGTGATTATGACGAACACCACTGACTGCATGCATGGTAAGATCTTGATGTAAACACACACCCTCCTCCACCTGTTGGTGGAGGGTCTATGATGTAAACATGACCCGAGTTGTCTTCTACTATATGGTCTGTGCATTTAACAACTTGAATCGAAAGTCCATTGACGATATGTAAAAGGCATCATTCGCAGCATTCTATTCCGACATCTCATTTCATATTCCAACAATGTAAAAAAAAATACTGAAGGAACTTGATAATGACCCGAAGCTTTGGGTCAATCGCCTGATAGACGTTTCTCTCCAACGTCTATGCCGGAATTCGAACTTAGCATGGATGTATTAGGAGAAGGATTATGAATGAGTCGTTAATCCCATTGCCGCTCTTTGTTGAGCCTTTGTCTTTACTGCCTATTGAACTTGAAGTAAAATCATTGTTACCTACATAGCTACGCACTCTGTCACGGCCTTTATTGGCAGTACTTGGCATAATTCTTCTCCTAATACAATGTACATCCATATGGACTTAGTAACAACCCACCTTTTCCGTGTCAATACCGTGATTTTTCAAATATATAAATCCAGTGGTGTGAAGGGCAAGATATATATCGTCAACTAGCTCGTTCAACTTTTCTCGGCACACGACGTCTTTTTCTACACTATATGCACCGAAGTCAATCACAGGAATTTCTTTTGACGTTAACGTCGTCGACATGTTTCGGTTGGTAGAGAGGATGTTGTTTACTGCCGGTAACTTTGGCACCTGGGGATCATGTACTACTTTGGAGGCGATGTGCTACAGTATATATTACATGTACATATCACGCAACCGCAGACTGCTGATGTACACAAAGTTCATGTGCAAGAGGTCACAGTCACTTAATATTGTCACGAATTGTGAATTCTGTTGCTCGGCCATGTGGCCTACATACCCGAGAGAGGGTATAAATGAAAGTACAATGTCAAATTAATATATTGCAGTATGTTTATACAAAGAAATGGTTTATTTGAGTATTTTTTACCCCATAATCATTGAATAAAATTAACCGTTCAGAAATAATTGAAATGTCCCTTTTTCTTTCCACAAGGGAAGATAATATGAATATCATAACTCTATGTGTGTGTGTGTGTGTGTGTGTGTGTGTGTGTGTGTGTGTGTGTGCGCGCGCGCGCGCGTGTGCGTCTACAAGACGATATATCAGAAACTACGTCAATTTTAATGAAACTTGATACGTGTTTATTTATTTATTTATTTACTTATTTATCAAACTTTATTTAAAGAGGATAGCCCCGTTGACCGAGGCCAATCTTCCCTGGGGCCCTCTAAATAAAAATAGTACAAAAACAAAAGAGACAAATACAAACTGTACAATAAGGACATATAATAAACAGCAAAAGTGTCTAAAATTTGTCATCAAATATTGGTGACAGTCATGTGTGAAGGAAGGCAACAATGTTCTGTTTCTCACTTCAAGTGGTAAGGCATTCCAATTAAATATTATTGCACCAGAAAACATAAAACTTTTCTTTAAAAAATCAATTCTAGGTCGAGGTACTAACAAGTCGTTGTTTTTGCTCGACCTGGTTCTATAATTATGACACTTGTGAGTCCAAATACTCAGGACAGAGTCTGTTTAAGTACTTAAAGGTAAAAACAGACAGACCGGCTCCCTGTAGCCTAGTGGTTAGCGCACAGGATTAGCAGTCGCAAGGGTTCGAATCCCACTGGAAACAGGGGATTTTTCTGTGACCGACCCAATCCGGCCCACAGGGTGAGTGTTTTGCAGACTTGATGGGTAGGCTGTATCACTCAGCCGTGTCTCACTTACAAGACGAGTGCGAATTTGGGGGGATTCCTGGAGTAAGGGAGCATTCAGTATTTACAGGGGGGAGAGGAAATCACACATGGTCTGTTAAGTAAAACATGACCCCCCCCCCCCATTCTCCATTTGTAAAAAGTGGCCCTCCCCTTTGTCCCATTTTGTAAAACATGACCCTTCCCATGAAAATTGCATATACTGAACGTTATGGACAGAGTCTGTTTAAGCATCATCATCATCATCATCATCATCATCATCATCATCATCATCAATAGTCCCATTGTACATACAAATTATATGATTTTGACGCTGTATTAGAAAGCAATATTTGTACACATGTAGTGACAAATATTTTTTTAAAAATGGCTAGTTACCTTTCTCTTATAACCATACACAATCTAGTTAGTATCTAAAACGTGTTTTGCATGTTGTGCATACTCTGCCTGATCTGGTCACTTGTAAAAGTTCCCTGATATTGTCACCATCATCACCTTCACCTTCAGTATTGCCATTATCAGTGTCACTGGTACTACTTGAGTCGGTACATGTATCACTGTCCGTGTTCTCTATGACATTCAAAACTAAATCATCATCATCATCATCATCATCATCATCATCATCATCATCATCATCATAATCATCATCATCATCATCATCATCATCATCATCATCATCATCATCATCACCACCACCACCACCACCACCACCACCACCACCACCACCACCACCATCATCATCATCATCATCATCATCATCATCATCATCATCATCACTGCTACCATCACCATCATATTTTAACAACAACATTCACGTACAGCGTGCGTGATAAGGTGAAATGGGTACACTCAACAAAATGCATCGTTCTATTAAACAACTTTCTTACAATATATGTATTTTATTTTTTGTATTTTTGCATGTGAAGTTCTCGTAAAAATAAAAGTTGAGTGCTCATCTCTCTTTTACATATACATCTCAAAAACACTCAAAACAAATTGACAATAATTGAATCTTCAATTTGATCACAAAACTACGGATTGTAAAATGTGACCCCCCCCCCCCAAACATTGTAATGCAAAATATGACCCTCCTCCGAGAACAGGTTTATAAAATGTGACCCATCCCCCCCAGCCCTGATCCCCCCCCCCCCCTGTAAATACTGAAGACTCCTTTACGCGTAACACCTTCACTGGACAATCATGTCTTGACGCGCTCACGGCTCAGTAAATTAAATTTAGCATAGTCGAAGAGTACGGTCATATTTACTACACTGCAAACCAGAATACAAATTTCAAACTTAGTGTATCATGTACATGATATTCAGTACTATAATATATGGTATTATGAAAGCCATAATTACATAATTTCAATATTTCATAGAATCGCAAACATTCATATGCCGTACTAAAATTTGAAAGACGGAAAACTTAACATTTTTCCTGAATGAAAAAGTACAACTATAGAGTTTTAGGGCGACATAGTTAGACATGTCATCTCAAATATTGGTTGCAAGTAACAGACAAATATAAAAGTTAAACCAAGGGGTTTTATGAGTCGAGGTGACGAGTATCCACGGCGATGCCGTGATTTTGTGTAATTTCCCATAGCCCACAATGGCGTTTTCTGAATTCAACAGGGGGCGGACTTCTCGTCGGTTCAATTTTTTCAAATTTCGACTTATAATTTTCAAATTTTGTATGCATTTGCCGAGTATAATAGGCAAAATTCGTATCGTTTTAGAATTTTGAATTAATACTCTATATTATTGTAATCTGTATTTGAGTATGATTTTATCGTCAACTGTTCTTTAGCCATTGACAAAACTAACGATATTTAAGCCAACACGCACCTTTAAAGTAGGCTTGAAAATACGAAAATAGGTCAGTAAATGTTATAATAAGTACAAATTACAAGGGCAATTCATCCTAAAATCAAAACCCACCAAATGTTGGCTGGTATATGTAAGATATAAGGTCCTAACACGACAAAATATCAAGGAGTGCGCAGCGAAGCTGCCGCGTAGCGGCTCAATGACTACCGTACTCTGGTCGTCATATAGGCGACATAACATCGCCATGCATTGCAATATTGTAACAGTAGGCCTGTTGGCACGATTATCATAACATTGCAACGAGTATCGAGGCATCACTTTACCCCTAGAAGAAAGTTTGACGGACGGTACGCGATACGGACCACTGATGACATAGCGCAGTTGAATTTCCGGGTTGTGGAACTGTGGTTTTGACATTTATATCGTCGCTAATTGAGTTTTTTGGACATGTTCTAAAAAGAGATAACTACTTTCCTATGTTTGTTGGTATAGTAACATTCCTAAATCATCAAGTTGAATTGAGAAATCGCGATGTTCGGCAACACTATGATGTCAACAAAACATTTGTCCAAAGACCAACGTTAATTTATAAGTTGGTGCAGGGTCTATGATATGTTGGCTGATTGAAAGTGAACAATATTAACCTAATGGCTATGAAGTTTTTTAAAACCAACAACTGCTTAGAGTGTTGACTTTCTTTAAAATGTTTTGTGATATATTGTGAGAGCCGTCGTTAATTAATTCTCGTCCATGTCAGAGATGTCATTCAATAAAATAAATTTTGATGGTCAACACCCCTGAAAAATGACCCAAATCAAGTGTACGAACCCTGGCCCAGGCAGCCTAACCGGTCACAAATGAATCTACCCTGCACGCGAGCTTATGGGCTTTGCCTAGTTATGATATTATACATGCGCGTCGTATATACTATGCGAAAAAAATTGGTGGGTCTCCCAGAGATGCATTGCGGCGCGCAGTGACTACATATGCGCCTTCTACATACTACGTGCATTCTCCGGGCTACCGTATCGTCATATAGCATAGGCGACATAACATCACCATGCATTGCAATATTGTAACAGTAGGCCTGTTGGCACGATTATGATTACATTGTAACGAGTATCGAGGCATCACACACTGTACCCCGAGAAGAAATTGTTACACTATTTGGAAGTGTGTTGCATGGTACACAATACGGACCACTGATGACATAGCGTAGTTTAATTTCCGGGTTGTGGAAGTGTGGTTTTGACATTTATATTGTCGATAATTGATTTTTTTACATGTTCTAAAAAGAATAACTACTTTCTTATGTTTGTTGGTACAGTAACTTTCCTAAATCATCGAGTTGAATTGAGAAATCGTGATGTTCGGCAACATGTCAACAAACATTTGTCCAACGTACGTTGGTGGAGGGTCTATGATAAGTTGGCTGATTGAAAATGAACAATAATATCATAACTAGGCAAAGCCCATAAGCTCGCGCAGAGTAGATTCATTTGTGACCGGCTGCCTGGGCCAGGGTTGATACACTTGATTTGGGTCATTTTCCAGGGGAATTGACCATCAAAATTTATTTTATTGAATGACATCTAATTCTCTGACATGGACGAGAAGTAAAGAAAGTCAACACTCTATGCAGTTGTTGGTTTCAAAAACCATCATAGCCATTAGATTAATATTGTTCATTTTCAATCAGCCAACTTATCATAGACCCTCCACCAACGTACGTTGGACAAATGTTTGTTGACATGTTGCCGAACATCACTATTTCTCAATTCAACTCGATGATTTAGGAAATTTACTGTACCAACAAACATAAGAAAGTAGTTATTCTTTTTAGAACATGTAAAAAAATCAATTATCGACAATATAAATGTCAAAACCACACTTCCACAACCCGGAAATTAAACTGCGCTATGTCATCAGTGATCCGTATCGCGTACCGTCGTGCATCAAACTTCCAAATACTGTAACAATTTCTCCTTGAGGTACAGTGATGCCTCGATACTCATTATAATTACGATAATCGTGCCAACAGGCCTACTGTTACAATATTGCAATGCATGGTGATGTTATGTCGTCTATGATGCTATAGGATGATACGGTAGCGCGCGCGTGGAGAATGCACGTAGTATATGGAAGGCGCATGCGTAGTCACTGCGCGCCGCAATGCATCCCTGGGAGAACCACCGATTTTTTTTCGCATAGACTTTCGCATAGTAATATATACGACGCGTATGCGTACTAGTCATTGAGCCGCTACGCAGCAGCTTCGCTGCCGCTGCGCGAGCTATTAATCTAATGGCTATGATGGTTTTTGAAACCAACAACTGCATAGAGTGTTGACTTTCTTTAAAATGTTTTGTGACGGTGACATATTGTAAGAGCCGTTGTAAATTACTTCATGTTCATGTCAGAGATTAGAATTAGATGTCATTCAATAAAATAAATTTTGATGGTCAACACCCCTGGAAAATGACGCACATCAAGTGTACTAACCCTTGCCCAGGCAGCTGGTCACAAATGAATCTACCCTACACGCAAGCTTTATGGGCTTCGCCTAGTTATATTCTACATACATGCACATGAACTTTCCACAGCATGTAACTGAACAGTGGCCATATCGATCGATAATCATTTTCACTGGAAATAGATACAATGTTACATATACAACATGCTGGCTGGTCGTCTCTAAAAATAATGGCGCCAAAAATCCAAAATGCAGCATAGACATAAAAAAGGACTATTGGAAAATTATCCAGTTTAGGCATCTCCTTGATTCATAAACATTAATACACTGGCACAATAATATGGGGCCTGTCGACAGACATGTATATCTCGTGCGCAAGTACGAACAAAATCGTTGTTATCCAGACGGTAATATATTGCCTTATGAATATTCATTAGTAGATTGCCAAATTGACCCAGTTGTTGACCTTTCACACACAGTCGGCGCTTTGCGGATAGGAAACAAAAATAGAAGAAAAAAATTGTCTGCAGGTGAAGGAGGAAAATAAAGTAATTTGATCCCATAATAGCTTGAGAAAAACAATTTTTTCAAACAGACAGAAAAAAAAATAGTTGTGATGTGCTGAAGTCAGCTAAATTTTGGCGGTAGGGGACTCCGAACACCATCAATATTAAATAAGTGTGTGACATTGCGTTTACCATATAACCACAGGGTTGTTAATTGAAGTTTGTTAATAAATGGAAGCATTTTTCAAAGCTGGTTCAAACTTGATTATTTGGTTAAATTGGTATAATAAACTGGTTTAAAGGTCAGTTAGCCAAGTGACCGGTTTGTCAAGGTTATTGACCCTGGTATTAGGGTAGGTTAGCAGGGAAGACATTAGCGATAAGTCCCCTGGTCGATACCGAGTTGACCCTTCTTTTAAGACGTTTCGGACCGGCTGATTGGGTCCTTCATCATTCTTAGATTTTGATTATAACACAACTGTTGGTGTGCGGTGTCTCTCTCTGCCTGAGTGTAAGAGCGTACGTGTATGTGACGATACCTGTGTTGCTAATTCCTAAATTAGACAAGCTCATAGATCCTGGTACGGGCCTAGAAAGACAATTAGAGTGGAGAATAGTTTACCAGGCTAACCAGTGACATGTTGGTATACACACTGAGGGAACCTTGCACAGGGGGGGGGGGGGTACCTGAAAATAAATTGACATCATGACTTTTCAAACATGGGAAAATAAGCTTTTAAAATGTTGGTCTTCCTTTTTCAACAACAACAACAACAACAACAACAACAACAACAACAACAACAACAACAACAACAACAACAACAACAAATACAACAAATACAACAACAACAACAACAACAACAACAACAACAACAACAACAACAACAACAACAGCAGCAGCAGCAGCAACAAAAACAGCTACCAGCTAAGTGCCTTACAGGATATATTTTTTCACAGCCCTCGTACATGGTTGTGAAAAATAAGCCTGTTGAATTGATGCGGAATGCCGCCTCTGTGTCAGGACTGTTTTGCTCATTCCAGTACCATAGCTGTGTACTGCATACCTTTATTTATTTATTTAATTATTTATATATTAAACTTTATTTAAAGAGGGTGGCCCAGTTGACCGAGGCCAATCTTCCCTCGGGCCCTCTACATAAACTTACAAAAACAAAAGAGACAAATACAAACTGTACAATAAGCTTAAGGACATACAATAAACAGCAAAAGTGTCTAAAATTTTGTCATCAAATATTGGTGACAGCCACGTGTGAAGGAAGACAACAATGTTCTGTTTCTCCCTTCAAGTGGTAAGGTATTCCAAATATTTTCACCAGAAAACATAAAATTTTGCTTAAAAAATTCTATACCATGTCGAGGTACTAATGTCACGTTCTGGGGAAGCTTCATATAACGTTTCAGTGTCCTAGTATGGTAGTTGCGGGTAGGTCAGCAGAACGTAAACGATTCTCCACTCTAATTGTCTTTATAGGGTACCAGGATCTATACGAGCTTGTCTAATTTAGGAAATAACTACACAGGTATCGTCACATACACGTACGCTCCTACACTCAGGCAGAGAGAGAGACACCGCACACCAGTTGGGTTATAATCAAAATCTAAGAATAGTCTTTATTTCTGGATCGTAACACTAACAAGTCGTTGTTTTTGCTCGACCTGGTTCTATAATTATGACACTTGTGAATCCAAATACTCAGGACAGAGTCTGTTTAAATACTTAAAGGTAAAAACAGACAGACCGGCTCCCTGTAGCCTAGTGGTCAGCGCACAGGATTAGCAGTCGCAAGGGTTCGAATCCCACTGGAAACAGGGGATATTTCTGTGACCGACCCAATAAAACAAACCGACCCAGGGTGAGTGTTCTGACTCGATGGATAGGCTGTATCACTCAGCCGTGTCTCACTTACAAGACGAGTGCGATTTTTTTTTGGGGGGGGGGGATTCCTGGAGTAAGGGAGCCTTCAGTATTTACAAGGGGGGGGGCCGGAGGAAATCACACATTTAAGTAAAACATGACCCTCCCCCGGCCCCATTCTTCATTTGTAAAAAGTGTCCTCATTATCATCATCATCATCATCATCATCATCACCACCACCACCACCACCACCACCACCACCACCACCACCACCACCACCACCACCACCACCACCACCACCACCACCACCACCACCACCACCACCACCACCACCATCATCATCATCATCATCATCATCATCATCATCATCATCATCATCATCATCATCATCACTTTATTGATGTAGCTTTTAATTTTGATGAGTTACTTGCATGATTAATACATCCATTTATAAACGGGAGGAAATATCATGTTTGGTGGCTCAGAATGTTAAAATACGAACCACAGTCTTTTACAAAGAACAACTTAAAGAAAAGTCGTTCACCTGTATTATGCTCCAGAGCTCCCACCATCTCCTTTTGCACCAATGAATTTAAGTTTACGCCCTCAACGACGTCCAAACACATGTCTGTACTTTATAGAATCTCAAAGCCTAGCCCCTCAGCTCAGTCTTTTAATAATCTATAGAGGGACTCTGCTCTCGCCACACAACTCCAGAGTTTGTATACTGGTATTTGACCATAGCCCCTACTATTTGACACAGTCACTTGTGGGCTATGAGTCTTGGACAGTATTTTGTACTAAACCATAACATTAAGTTAATACGCAAGTGACAGAACTATTCTTAGTCTAGGATTTCAAGGAACCCAATGGAATGTATATGTTTCATCATGTATTATCTGTGGGAAATCACTTCTTTTCTCCAGTAATATTATATTCACACCACTTTCACATCACACACAAATTATCATGATTCTTTGTCACCAAACCCACTGGCAGAGGTCTTGAGAACAAAGGACATCGTTCACACCTCAAAACCACCTGTGGAAGTTCCTGGCCAGATCTGATGTCGGGTAAACCTTGGAGAGACTATTGTTTTCGTTGTACGTGTACATTGGCTACAACGGCTATCACATTGTTTTATATGTAGATGTGATTTTTCCTATATTGACACCGACAAGTATGTGATTGACAGGAAGTATGGGCTAGAAGACTCGAGGCAACCGGTTGGCAAATGAAACAGAAAGTAATGAAATAGCAGACAGTCAAAACGAAAGTATACAATATGGGGCCCAGGGATCGAGAGAGAAGGGTATGGGATGGGGTATGTGATCTGACGGATTGATAGAAACATACTAAATGGCGATGTTTAATAATAAGGTCCAATTTTAGACGTTCATCAACCGTGCAGCATTCATTATTTACACTGAGGCTGTTGTCAGAATTTACAGCGGGACTGGGTACGGTGGGGATAGTCTGTAAGATCATGGGTGTATATTATAGGGGAGTCCCTAATACATCCATGGTAAGATACAGGTATATGTTCGTGCCACGCTATCAGCCAGCAGTACTGTGTAAGGGGGGGGGGGATAGGGTTCAGCTATTTTAACGTTGTTTGCTTATTCGATATATATCCACACGGAATTAGGTAATATATCGATATGTACGGGTACAGCCCTTACACGCACATAATCCTCATTGGGATGGACAACGTGCACCATGTATCTTACAGTCTAGGATGGGGGATATGTCAGTCAAAACATTTGTGCAGCCCCCTCCGGGGGGCTTTAGCGCTCAAAATATTACAAGCCCCCCCCCCCCCCCAGAACTCAAGAATGTTGCAAATGTGCAATATCACATAGACGTTAATAAGAGCCCTCTAACATCCATAATTAGCGGGGTTTAAATTGATAATTGGCTCAGAGTCACACAGATCATCTTTCAGAGGCTATCAGGCTTTTAACAACGAACCTTTACTAGCATCACGAATACAATGTATTTGTTTTGGCTCCCAAATTTCTCCCCCATCTCCCGTAAATTCTAAATCTCGGTCTAAAGAAGCAAATGTGAATCACGGTTTAGAACGTTTAGAGGCTGTTATATATGCACAGCCTTGGGGCCTAGGGGCTTGGAAAGTGAGAGTGTGCACGTGGTGTCTTTCGAAAAATGATGGTATTCTGTTACTTTTTTTATACAACGTATCATCATGGAAGTACCACCCACACGTGGTACTTCCATGATGATACGTTGTATAAAAATAACAGGATACCATCATTTTTCGAAAGACACCACGTGCACACTCTCACTTTCCAAGCCCCCTAGACCATCTGTGCATATATAACAGCCTCTAAACGTAAAACCGTTATTCACATTTGCTTCTTTAGACCGAGATTTAGAATTCACGGGAGATGGGGGAGAAATTTGGGAGACAAAACAAATACATTGTATTCCATGCATGATGGTATCATGCGCACAGCATACTAATTCCTGACTACAGCTCTCCCGATTGCTAGCAATGGTTGCACATAGTAATTAGTTTTTGGGACTAATAGAACAACTTCAATATGAAACAAAATTATTAATCACCAAAAACACACAGTTTACTTACAGACTGTGTATGTCCCTTTTATAACCACGGGCATGGTTATTTGGCTATAGTAGTTCTTGTATAGAAGTTGTAATTTTTGACTCATTATTTTCAGTTTTATTTCAGTGAAAACGGTATTAATATTTTTAATTTCGTTTATTTCAGTGTTCTTTGAAAAAGGGATCACTGAGCTGCATACTCGGTCTAGTATGTCTAACTGATGAGTGCCCAAATATTAATATTGTATGAGAAAGGAAATGTAATCTCAAATGTATTACATGTATTACACCATAGTCCCTCCACATATGTGATTATCAGTCACAGTAAATATTGTCAAGAATGAATAGAATACCATGTACAGCAACTGGACCGCTTTTTATGGACATCGCCGTTGATGGCGCCTCGCCGTTACCGAGGAGACCGCCTATCAACAATCATGCCGTTTTACTAAAGGTTTCGAAATAACAAGTGTTCCGCGTTAAGTGAAATATTGACTTTTATATGTTATATTTGCGTGAAATATTGTCATATATATAGTATCAAGTAAGATTACACGATAATTGTGTAGGCACGCTGAAATTTTAGGTAATATTGAGGAGAAACTGTAGAACTACTTTTAAGTACTCGTCATGTTACGAAACAAATATGTGTGTGCTACGGCCCATGTGCTTGGTGAGCGATGACTGCAACAACCTGTCGGATTACGCCTGAATACAAAGTACACAGCATCGTCCCAACGTATTGAGCATTTTGTTAGCTCGTGGATATCCCAAGAAATCTAGAATTTAAGGGACAAATTCTTCTCTAAACAGCCTGAATTATCGTAAATATGTTTATTACTACTTGAGCGTTGGGAGGACAGAATTATCGGATCACTGGGTTTCAGAGAACAGGTGTTCTTCAATTAATTTCCGGTGCTTCAAATTAACGTTGATACGTTGGTCTGCTTACGTTACGACAAACAATATTGGTATTTGATAAAAGGAAGAAAATATCTCGAAGAATTCACCATGCCGAAAGGGAGACGTTTTGTACCGTCCACTGAAATGGATGGTGTATGGGTAAGTTCGTTGCAATGTATGTATGTATTAACGAGTTGATCGTGTCATGTTGTATTTTGTAATCGAATGTCGGGTGACATGTTTTAATTAGCGCTGCAGAGGCCTAGAGCTATAGAGGCTAGATCATGTAGATACTAGCTTCATTTTAATCATAATAATTACATGTTAACAGGTCAGGGTTTGTACATGCGTAAATAAAAAGAAAAACGAAAATCAAGAGATTTGCTTTCATATTTGATAATCATACTTCTAGTTCTACCCGTAGCTAGATCCCACGACACCCATCACTACCTTTTGTTGTTATTGTTATTGTTTGTTTATAATTATTTGTTTTCATTTCTGATTCATTCACAACAATGACAATTTATCATCGGTGCTAGAGTAGTAACAGTTCTTGCCATAAGACTATTATCGACATTGGACAGAAATTAATCTCTCCAGTGACTCGACTTATAATTTTATAACGTGACTTTTTTTGTCCCCCTTTCCCTTCAGTTCAATACACGGGGCTACCACTCAGCTCCACTCTTCAGGAATACCTGTACAAGTACAGGAGAAATGCTGTCAACTCGATTTAGATCCGAAACAGCGGCGAGGCAAAGACCTGCTCCACCTCCTGAACCATTTGATGACTGGTCTCAGGTAATACGAGATTTTATTCTATTGTAAAAATCTTTAGCAGGTGTGTTTGTTTAGAACTTTAAAGTTGTATGTATAGTTGAGAAATTTGGATACCAGGAAAGTACATTAGTCAATAAGGCTATAGTAAATTTATACATAAACTTTTGGATACAGTTTTCTTAAAACATATACAACTGGAGTCAATGGAGGAGATTGTGAATTCTTCAAACATTCAAATGAAAAAAGTGTTTATATACTAGTGGGAGATTATAAACAACTCTTGTCACAGAGAAAGTGTCATTCAAGATATTTTTTATTACTTGCATTTCTAGACTTTCAGACCATCAAACTTTAACAATGATAAGTCGTTTTAACTAGGTGACCACAAAAAGACCCTAAAAGTTACTATCAACAATGAGAACTGCATGTAAGTTTTATGTCTAACCTACATGTCATGTAGTTGATGTTGCCATGGGAAATATCAATAGGTAATTGATAAGCTCTAAGTAGTCTGTGTGTGATTATAATTATAAATTGAACAGATTACTTGACATTCATAAATATTTTGCTTTGATTCAATTGATTATTTAATTATGGCCAATTGTAAACAGAAGTAGTTATGTCATAGTTTGTTTTATTCTATGTTTAATATTTAACAACACAAAGAAAGAAAGGGGGAAAAAATTAACCACAACCTCTAGAAGTTAAATTTATAATCTGCTCTCCCATACTAACGTAATGAATGAAATTATACCTTGGTATAAACTTTTGTGGGAATTGAGTCTGCGTTTTTAAAATGTTTGAAAAGTTCAACCGTACTTTCATACATCTTTTTGTTTTGACCTTTGATTGGATCATTTTACAAAGATTACAAATGGAGATAGGTTTCTACTGCACTGAGTCACTCCTGAAATAAACTTTACTGTACATAATGATACAACTGGAAAAAATTGTCTAAATTTCACCATCGTGCCGGCACCCCCCCCCCCCAACAATACAGAAATCTTAGGAAAAACATAGATTAAGTCTGGATCATTCTTGTTGTCTGTGCAATGTGATAATCTCAAATCACAGACAACCACACAATTCCCCTCAACAATAGAAACACTAGTAGAAGACTGTTGTATGCATGACAATAGAGAAAAGAGCAAGGGAGCAATTCCCATCTTTATTACTCTACCAACAATACCAAATATACACTTATGTTTTCTTTGTCATTTAACCTGAATAGAAACCCCTGATTGCAACAATTGAATCGTTGAGTAGAAAGTGTTAGGTCTTAAATTTCTCAAAGTGTAATTTCGGAGTTGACAGTTCAAGGTCGCTGTACATACTAAAAGTGTGTCATGTATACTTGTACAATTACTGTGGCTGACTATGGGGGACTTTTACTCCATGAAGTATTTTGACTATGAATACCAAAGTGTAGAAAACAAGCATTTGAAATGTGATGCTGATAATAAAGGTTGTCTCCTCCATTAACATTCCATTTGTATGGTCCACACTAATCCAATATTTAACATTGTTTCTATATGTTGACACTACCTGTTATACAGTCATTGGAAGTGAACAATGGTATTTACAATGAGTTGACAGTATTAACAATTACTATAGTAGTTGCTAAGTGCAGAATGCAATCACATCTCAAAGCTATACACTTAGTAGTACAGTCATTTTGTATTTTATATTGCATTTTGAATTTTGCATGACTTATTTTGAAAATGATAAGATTGATTCCTTCGTGTAGATTTTTTTTGTGAATTTGAATTTTAGTATCTATATGATATCAACAAAGAATGTTTATATACATATATATATATATATATATATATATATATATATATATATATATATATATATATATAACAAAGAATGTTTATATACGTATATATATATATATATATATATATATATATATATATATATATATATATATATATATATATATATATATATATATATATATATATATATATACATGTATTCTGAAGACTTGAGCAAGTCTAGTGTAGCACATGTATCTGTAGTTCTTCAATACATTAACAATGGTATTTTATTGATATATATTCTGTATCAAAAACCTGAGTTAGAAGCACAGCTTGATAATTATAATAATAATAATAATAATAATAATAATTATTTATTCCCACGTACAAAAAGTTGATACAGAACAGAACAAAATATCCTTATGTATATGTACATAAACGTGTTATTCGGGAAAAGGGTGTGGAAGTAGTTGTTACACAACTAATCGAGTCCTCCCCTCACAAAACATATGACACTCATCATTTAATTTTGCCCTGTTTCAATGAAGACTATTTAACGTGGTAGATGATACATGGAAATACACTGAAATTACAAAATAAATTAAACATGAGCTCTAGATCCCGAAACAACCAGACTGTAGACATTCCCACTTAAACTCTGACCTGCATTGTATAGTCCTAATATGCACTGGTATTTTATTCCATAGTTTCGCACCTGCATATTTTATGCTGAAATGGCCTGACCTATGTTTTGTTCTTGGAATATTCAAATCGCTTCTCCTGCTTTGCCGTGATCAAATTGTATAGCTTAGAATTATAGACAGGTTTGGAATGACTGTGTGTGTGTCTGCATATATACTTCAACTCTGTGTCTATATATTTCTCTACAGGGAACCTATAATGAAACCAATCCATTCTCTCTCCATGACAACCGGCATTCATTTCAAGACCATGGAGTATATTTTGGTCACGTAAGTTTGCAGTATTGATCTTTTCCATTCTAGTTAATTAAGTTTATATGAATATGAAATCCACACTGTTGAACTTTTGATATTTCAAATGAAAAAAAGGAAATTAATATGTAGATAAATTACTGTATAGTACCCCTGAACTTCATTTTGAACTGATTTGATGCTGTCCCATGTTGCTGGACCTGTGACTATGCTAGAGGTGGTAGAAAGAGTGCTAGTGTGTCGAGTCACAGGTTTTTGCCAGCATATTAATGTAGATGGGCTTGCCCAGAGACTTGTCTTGGTATGTGTTACCGTGGATGTATCTCTCCTACTACATCCATGGTATTTAACAATCTCAAAAAGCTCTCCAAACCAGCTTTTTGAAATAGTAACTCTAACACCTAGTGTCTTGGCTAGCTATGGATAAAATGATAAAAGCCAATTTGGATTTTTCTATTTGTTTATATCACAGCTATGTAGGTTTACATATTACAGCGTTGTGTGACACATAGTGCAATTTACTCAGTTACAAATCACAATGGACATGTAAAATTACCTTTTTTTTTGAACAAAAATCAACACATCTGGTATTCAGGTTGTTGTGTGAACCTTGTCTGAAATGAACAATAGTGATGTTTCTATGCAAGCTATAACCTTTGACCCCTTGTCATCAAGCCCCCCACTTTGCCTGGTTGATTTATAACCTTTAGGTGAATTGTCTACATGAGAACACTTCACCAGGACTTCTCTAACCCTTGGATGAATAGAAGACTTAGCCTTGTATTAGTAAATTGTGTACTAGAACACTTTTCTGCTGTTTAGCATCAATTTACTGCTCAAGTTGTTATGAAAGGGAACAGTTTGGCATGAAATTATTGGTCACATCTAAATCACATACTGTATTTTACAACCGGTTTTCTAAGGCTTAGTACAAATGCATATCCCCCTGCTTGTTTGTCTTTTTAATTTTTCTTGCCCACCTTTCTTGCAAGAACATTGATGTGTTTTTGCAGTATTCTTTTTTCAGTATGAATTTTTTCCCCTTCTTTTCTTCACATGTATCATTGTGTTTGTTAAATTACCTTGTTTGGCAAGACTTCCATTCATCCATTTTTTTGAGATCTCAAATTTGAAGTTCTTATAACTGTGAGAAAGCCAGCTAAATGAAATCAATTGTACATGTATATTATTGTGCCTTTTATTATTTCTCCGTTTCTAAGTTTCAGGGATGACTAGTTTTGGTATAACAGTATTTCTAAATTTATGAACTTTAACTGTTTATCCGCCAACCCCGAAGATTTATAAACTAATGTACTAATCTACATGTATCTTTTTTCAGGGTCTTGGTAAACGTCTTTTACCCCCAACCGAAAGACAACACTTCTCAAAAGACCTAGTATCGTGGGAAAAGAAAGATTTCTATGGAAAAACAAATTACAAAGGGGAATATCAACAAAGACATTGTAAAAATCCTCCAACGAGGAGAAGATTCCCTCAAATTCATGAAGAAGGCAAACCCGGACCTAAGAAATTAGACACAACTACGTCAGACTGGTATAGAGCTCCAGAGGTGCCTCATGAAACTTCAACCCAAGTTCTTGCATCCTCACAGGAACCGTTTTTGAAACACAACCCTTGGAAGTATTCATACAAAGCAAGCACTGCCAGACTTGTACTGTAAAACTTAATGCAACGTTCATGAAAGTATGGGAATGTGGCACTTTAAGATATAAATGTTTATCATTTCTGAGGTACAGTTCCTACAGAAAACAGCAAGGTGGGAAGGGGGGGGGGGGTATTACCATTGTTGCTAGGATCAAATAAACAAATCTTTAAAGGTTCAATCATGGAGCATTTTTTTTATGATTTCTTAAGACGAGATAGTAGACGTCTTCAAAGCATTGTGACAGAATGTAAAGCTTATAAACACCGACTGCTCTCAGTCAATCACGTTTTTTGAATGCGAACTGAAATAAGACGATTAATGCCAGCTGAAAGGAACAGTTCCATTTACAACACTGACCACAATAATCCTAGCACTATATCCAATGCTTGGTTTTTCTTTGAACCATTGTGTTGGTAGGTTCTATTGTTAGAAGTCACTTGTACTGTCAAAGGCAATTTGAATACAGCCATGATACCCTGCCAGGCAGTCTGGTACTCATTTATTTAGCAGTGGATAATGGTTGTTGGGCTGTTGTTAGTTGATTGGAATGTGTTATGGGAACTGCACAGAAAAGCCAAGGATTTATAAAACTCAGAGTCTAGTCCGCACTGGAACATATGATAGGATTTTTAGGCACAGATTAACTGAGATCTCGTTGAACTCAATACTTTCATACATTGAATCACAATGCCAAAAATTTAATGATAAAACCTTGACAGCATTGTTGCATAATACAATTCAATACTTGTAGACTAAATAATTGTGTTTTTTTATATTGTTGATTCTGTGATATACCCCAGATCCTACAGTGATTTGGCACAACTACAACTTATATACGAATCCATACATTCATGACCAACAAATTGTTGTTGTCATCATATAATCTTCAGTTCAGTATTGGCTATTCAGAATTTCAAATCAAAACTTGTTTCTTTATGTCATTGAATAAATCAAGGTAGCAATTTGTATACAATTTCTTTGAGTTGCAAGGAAACTTTGACTCACGAGGAACGTTTTTAGAGATTATATGGTATTTGATGACAGTGTTAACTAAACAGTACACATTTTGTCTTCTAGTACTTTGCTAAAAAGATGATGTTCTTAGCTACTACACACCATTGATATGACAAGAATTATGTCAAAACCATCAAATATAGTATTTTACACAATCATGACTTGTGTTTGGCTGTAAGATACATGTTGCTGTGTTGTTCCGTCAGCAGGGGTAGTAAGGCCAATGGAGGCATCCTGACATGATGTATCTCACACTAGCATAAGACTTGTGTTACTAAGGAGCATAATTATACATGATTAATGCAATGCAAGGAACTAGAAATAATATTTTTTATACAACTTAAGTCTTTGATAGCCAGAAACTTGGTTGAGGCGCTGACGTTACAATGTTGTTAGTCTGTAAAGTCAAAACAAATGTTGAGTCAAATCCCTGGGTAGTCTGAAAGATCCAGTCATTGGTCGACTTATGTAACCACTTGCTACTACGACAGAAGTCGTCCAGGTAGGCTGGAGCATATTAAAATAAGTGGAAACAACAACATATCTTTCAGGCTAGTCTCTGGGCTAACTCTTGGCAGTTTTTGGTATTCATTGATTCATTGATTTTGTAGAAATGGCAGTTAGCCTGAGATGAGCAAATGAGCTGTTTTCAATGTGCCATTATAAATGGCATATCACTCATAATTGCATATGTCCTGTAAATGTCTACATTGTGATGCAAAGTCACAGACTGTCATGTACTTCAAGTTTGTACTGAAAACGTAGTTGACATGGTCCGAGATATATAACTGTGCCTTTATCTGAAAACAAATTGGATTTTCATGTTATGCAATGTTTAATGTGCCTTCTATTTAATAACTAATCAAAAGTTATGCTTTAATCCTGATGCCAAAGTGTGTGGCAGTTCTCAACTCTATGCAGATTTGCTGTGATGTTTGTTTGTGCAATAAAATATATACTTTTCTTCTCATTTTCATAGTAAAATACTAGCTGTTATAGTACCAAGGTTATAGCTAATATACTTCAGAATGCAGGGAGGGATTCAATTTTTTTGTACTGGAAAATGAAGACGTTTGGAATTCTGAGATCCAAAAATTGATGTTGTTTATAAGTTCTCTAGAAAACAGGCCCATATATGGTGTTGATATCAATATCATAAATTATAGGTCTGAAAGTGTTTACATTTTGATATTAAATCATGTGTATTAAACGCCATGGCTTGAGTTCTTCACTCAATCCATAGGCATGCAATAGTTCATATAACTTGTATTCTGGAGAAAGTATTCCTGATTTAAACGTAAATGTGTGTTTTTATCTAATTATATCGATTTGAGCAGCTACATTCATAATGTTGTTATTTTATGTAGTTAAATTCATGCGGGTTTCTTTCACTGTTGATGTGTGTATCATGGCCGAAATTATAAATAAGTTCTTTACTGATTTTACATTTTGACAAGAAACTCAGTGAAGATGCAGGCCACCTTGCACAAATTTCATGAAATTTTTACTCTTCAAGACAACAGAATTTTTGCATTGCTCATTCATTCAAATTTTAAAAGAAAAATCTTTTACATTTTCATATGAGTTTTATCACATAAAGTGATTCGACTTTGTAACTTTACTCAAAACAAGAATTGAAACGTGCAAGTTTTAAGTGACAACAATGATGAGAAATGGGTATTTTATTTTGGCTCTTTAATTTATAAGGTAACTTTAGTGTATTTTTCTACTTGAAAAAACTATGTGGAACAACATACAAATCTGTGTTTGTAACTTAATACATTGCAAAAACTAAAGAGTGTGTTTTATTATTGTACGTACAATAACAAACATTTTACACATTTTTTAATGTTTTGCAATTTATTGAGTTACAAACAATGACTTGGTGCATGTTCTTTCACTTTAAATTTCCAAGTAGAAAAAATATAGTAGAGTTGTTTTATCAATAAAAATCCAAAATAAATAGCCAATTTTCATCCATATGGCTACTTTAACATGATGAACTTGAACGTGTTACAGTATTCATTGTCAGGAACACCTGAATTCATAGTTAAGGACGAGTGACTTCACTTTATCACTCATATTTGTACCAGGAGAAGATAATTAGATATTATGATACATTTGTACATCAACAATTCAAGTATTATGTATAATTAAATGAATTTTGAAAATACTTTTTTTGAAAATGTTCTCAGATGGACCTCTTGCCAAGTATTAAAATACAACTCAAAGTAGTCCATAACTTTCATTGTGCCTTCTATCAAATACCTGTTTTAGTATATTTTATGATCACCATTTCCGTCCATATCGACAATGATCGCCGGTTCCGTCCACGCTGACGATAATCCCAACATGCTTTAAAAGTCGGTTTAAAATGTAACGGTATATTTCTATATTCTTATAGGTTATGTGTTATGTAAGGTGTTGGGTCTAATGTTTGTTTAAAAAGGTTTGATTTGTGAATCATGTTTTTGTAACTGCTTGAAATAATTGTGATAATAAAACTATGTGGAATTGAAAAAAAAAATGGTATTGTATGTTTAATTACCCCTCAATTCTTTCCCTACAAAACATATGGTGCCTTTGAAGTTGTCATTAATATAGTTATGAAATTCTTAAACATTGTTCATTAATTTACACAAATGGATTGCCTCAGTCCTCTCCAGGCCTTTTTATAAAATATAAATACATTTAGTCATGCTTAAAGAATTGACATTTTTCTTTAAGATAAGACACAGTTTATTTTACACCAAAAGAAAGTACACTGTGCAGAAGGGATACAATTGTTGCATGTGACTGTCTCTCGCAAAGGGGTTTATGTACATTGTACATGTAATACTGCTGATGCATGTGACTGTCTCCTGCAAACATTGATTTACATACATACAAAAATACAAGTACATTGTAAAATGCATTTGTTACTTACACTTGTCTGTCTCCTGGAATCGGTGATTTATAATGCATTTGTTGTATGTGACTGTCTCCTGCAAGCAGTGATTTACATACATTGTAATGCATTTGTTGTATGTGACTGTCTCCTGCAAATGGTGATTTACATACATTGTACTGCATTTGTTGCATGTGACTGACCGTCTCCTGCAAACGGTGATTTATATACATGTATATTGTAATGCATTTGTTGTATGTGTTAGTCTCTTGCAGTCAAGATCAATCAAACCCATGCTTGATATCTTCCACACTCATGATTGTGCTATCGTGATGTGATGCATTTTTTTTGTCTGTCAAAAATTATTACAAGGGCACATGCTGTCTTTTATTTAATCCTTATGTATTAAATCATAGACCCTGGACGGTGTAGGGTTGAGAGTCTATCACCCTCTCAAAGAGAGACAGACACATGCATCAATTGTATCTGTTCTGCATGTCAATTCTACACAGCTTAGTATCTTCTGCTGTATTAGTACTTACGAGCAGCACAAGGGCTTAAATAAATGAATAATCACACAATTCTTTACAATATTTCATCCATTTTTTATTTTGTAATCAATATTTACATACCTAACAAAATATTTTGGATTTTTCTCTTTTGCAAATTTTTCAGTTTATCCTCTTTCACACAAATTATTGGAATTTCTCCTTGTTAGAAAAAAGTTGTTAATCTGTAAAATATGTAGCAACACTCTACGAGTTGTTTTTGAGTTCAAAATATGCCAATGAATACACAAGCACTCAAGGACCATAGCCTCAGTTGATATACTGATCAAATTTGACTCATGATAAAGTTCAGAGGTCATTTAATATGTTGAATACCTTTTCTTTCATCAACCTTGTTCTAACACTCCATCAAGTTCCGTTACAACAATACACAATTGATTCATAAATGTCGACAAATGATTGAGAAATTGTACCTAACTTTTATAAATAAACTTAAATACATTATGTAATGATGAAAGAAAAGGCAAAGTAGTAAAGGCAAAAATTACTGTAAGACAAACAACAGGAGCAAAAGTTGAACATGATGAAAGAATAAAAAATATTCCTCTCCAAGAGAAAACTGAGAACTTTTTCATTTCTAATGTTCACTGGAAGGAGAAAAATCCTGTTTGATTTTTCACTTTTTAAATATAAAATAGTACTTTTCGAAGGTCTTGGTGAGAGGACAGGCATAGAAGACATCCAACAAAAAAAAAAAATTCAACACCCATGACACATTACTACTAGTACGGGGAAACAATCTAGTAAAACAAAAGATACAAAAAATCCAACATTGAGGGCGCCATGCCAAACAACTGCTGTAGTCCTTTGGCAAATGTTAGTATTACAAATCGTACATTATCATATATAAACCGTTATTAAATAAATGTTCAGTTGACAGACAAATATTGCACAATGTCTACATCCTCAAAAAATATTGAAATGTAGGCAGAAACAAAAAAAATCCAAATTTGAAACTGTTCCAGTGAAAACATTTCACACAATAATTTTATATACAGCAAACTACACAGTTGATACTCCCTATGGCAACAAAATGACAGAATTCTGTCAAAGGATTGATTGAAATTCTGTTTTCTTCAATTTTGTTTTCTCATCTTACCTTTTTCCCAAATCTTGATATTTGTATTATTCAACACACATAATTGTATGTACATATTTGTGTACAAGGAAGACAATTTGCCAATGTAGCAGACCCCTTCTTCAGGAACAGACTACATATTCTTTCATCCTCTGTGAAGCCTGGCCTTCTTGCTCCTATGATACAAGGAGCTAGCCATCTGTTCACAGCCCTCATCTTGAGGCATTAACACCTTGCAATTAGGTGAAGCTAGAGATTCTTGCAATTACAGCAACTTCCTATCTCGTGATATAAGTACGTTCTTAGCCAGCACATTAGTGTATGGCTCCTCTTTCTACCTCAATTATATGGACACTAGTTACCAGCATAGTTGCATGGCTGTCTTTCTACGTCAATAATATGGACACCAGTTACTTCCATCAGCTGGAAGTAGTCCTCCTGTTACTAACAATATAACATCCACAATCCACCAAATTCCGAGTCCCCCTAATGTTAGTAATTTTCCAACAGCTGTGCCGGTGTATCCTAGACAAAATCTATCCACTCCCAAGAATCCAAGCAAGACAGAAAAAAGCAGTGTTGGTAAGAAATAATGGTGGGTATATCTATGACAACAAAAGAGAGAAAAACAGTATTTTCATGAGTAGTGTCTCCATGCAATTCTTGATTTAATACATATGCAGTATTCATTGATTTCATTTTAAAGATGACAATTTATTTACAACAGCCCACTGTAGTAAACCCCTGACGATGCTGACGAGATGTCAGCGAAACTTTGCGATTCACTTCCATGAAATTTGTTGACTCTGTGAGTAGAAATTTTCATGAATAAGTATGAACCCAGAGTCCATGAACATTCAGTCTTGCAATTTATCTATACTTTAATTTTAAAACTCATTTTTCATCTTTTCACTGTACTGCTTTATTAGTGACTACTAGTGTTCAAAACATGTCTACTACTAATCACTACTATGATGTTTTTTTTAGAACACACAGGGCTCTTTTACACACACTGTTTAATGGCTTTATGCACTACCTTACAGTCAGTAGCCATGACCAAATGAAAGTGCTCACTTTTCCAAATCTGGGGCGCCCTCCTTCATGCAAAAAGGTCAGAACTTCAGAAACTGGAATATGGCATAATGAGATGTGGTATTAATTTATGGCAGAACAACTGTGCATAATTTCAGTCCTTCTGTCTTCATTACATTAGAGGGACTGTGATAGAGGGACTCGGTGGTAAAATCAATAACGTAACTGTTGTACTTACTTAATACATGGGAAGCCACCTCTAAGAAATGTTCGTTTTCCATAACATTCAATTCCTTCAAGTGCATGACACTTTTTTGATGTAAACTCCACATCTTCATAGGCTTGGCCCCCAAACTGTAAAAGAAAAGATATCCATTATCAAGACACCTGTTTTCTGTATAATTTAAATTTGAACCCTGTAAAGTCACTGGTAGTCCCTATAAGAAGTAACCTCTCTGCACTGCTGAGAGTTATATGGGAGTTATCAACATCACAGATAGGCTATATAAGTTACTGATAGTATGTATCTCCAGAAATCACACCTGATTTGAATTTTCCATTTAGGTGATATCATTGGCTGATTCTGCCCTTCCACACAATACTTTCACCCCTGCTACCTAGGACTTCCTTGCAGGTTGCTCAAGACATTCAATTTCCTATTGTCACATAGACAGTGGTTTCTAGTGGTTTTTGTCTATGCTTTCCATTATGCAACATTTTTGTTGTTTTTCTACTAGCAATGATTACTGAAAACAAAAAAAAACTTTCAGTACCGAGGCACAGAAGAGAGTCAATGGGAGTAGGTTTTGAGCTTGGAATAGCTACTAACATACTTTATCAAGCTTTATAAGGGATAGGTCATGTTTGTGAACATTGCATTACTAGTGCTCTCAAAACTGATACCACATACTTAGTGTTGAATCAGAGCTTTAGTATCACCTGATCTTTCATACAAATACTCGAGTATGACATTATGACAGATCTGGAGAAAAGGCAATGATTGCGAGGCGAGTCAATATCTGTCCAAAAACAGAGTCTGGCCGAAATCTGCATGAGTGTACTATATGTCTGACTGTTGTTTTCAATGCCTTTCTCAGTTATGTGAACAATTAGATATTATTTCCCAATATTTGTCTCTGTCCAGCCGAGGAAAATATGAGTGACCTAAGGGGCCTTGTCACTACAAGTCACTAAATAAGTAGTGACAAATCCTTAGGTCATGGGTATTTTCTGGCTGAATGAAGATACATATTGGAGAATAACATAATTATACCAGAGCCAGTAATATCAAAGAAATATTGGGAAAATAATGGCAATTTGGAAAATTTTAACTCAATTTCGAACACCGCAGAACCAGTAACATAGACACATGATGATGTTGTTGTGACGTAGAATGACCAGAGTATAGTTCTTGTTCAACTTGGCTCATGCATGGTATGCATAATAACTTGTTACATCACTAGATCCTTACCTTTACACATCCATACCCTAATTCTTCCCTAGCTGTACTATTACCATTGAGATCTACAAGGTCTTCACATGCAATGTACTCATTAGGTCTGTAATAATTAAATACACATATGTATACATACACTAAATTATTGAGCATAGATACAACACTTGGTCCTATTCTGTACAAAAATGTGTCTATTATTTTACTGGAGGCACAAGTGTAGGTCTGTCATCGTTCTGATCCAATTTCGCAAAGGGCACTTTTAAATAAATCATGAAAATGGAAATTAAAAAATGTGTATATAAACTTGTACATTTTTTTTAACACAGACACAAACGTATACGTAACACGCGTACACACACGGTTTTTATACATGTATATACATCAGGAGATGGGAATGAATACAGTACTTCCATGCAGACCCACTCTATAACTACTTCCGGGCACGAGTACGATATCAAAAACTGAAATTTATGTGAACCCAAGTTCACAATACTTACAGGTATGAACAGATAATAAGAGGCGAGTGTGGTTCATACGTATCACCACAACTTTCATTCCAGCAGGGCCCCTCTACTGGCACTTCGTTAGAGTTTGCAAATCGCCATAATTCGACTACAACAGAGATAACAAACCAAAACATTGTCAAAGACATGTCATTTGACGCCATTTTTTGTACAGCGCCCCCAAAATGGGTCCTCTAGACACATAAACATTTTTTCATGAAGTAAAGTTTTGATATTTACTACCTTACGACTGTAGGCTCACTTCTATGAAAATATTACGGTATTGAAAATTCAAAAATTGCTTTGCACGACATTTTATACCAAATTACATTACTGTTTTAGTTGCTAACTGAAATCAGAATGACCGATTTCAGGAGTAATTGGTAACTTAGGGGTGCCTAAAATTGTCGTCATCTGTGTTCAATATGGCTGATGTAACTTCGTTGTGGAAAGCTTCCCTTAAAACTGTTAGAACACGTAATAAGGCCCTTGGTATGGGCCAGGACAATGGTAGGAACAGTATTCTTCCGCATGCAAGAACGAAGTCTGAATTTGCGAAAAAAACAAAGGAAGTGGTAAGGAAATTCAAGCCATTCAAATATGATGATGTACAGAAAAAGTGTATGTAGTCATCGGGATTCAAATATGGAAGTACACAATATGTTTGCGTGGCGTGGTATCATCTATCAACATGACGAAATTTTCCAGGACATAATGACGCGATACTATTTATACACGACCATGTCAGTGATATATATCTGTATAGCACACGATTTACTCATTCCACGATGTAGTTTAATTGCGAAAGAGTTGTTTTCGTGAGATGAATCTGGAAATTACATTATGATTATTAATATTTTATAAAATTGTGTAATAACTGTAACTCTTTACGATGTGTACATTAAATCTATTCTGATTGCAAAAATACGTTTATCGGTGGTTTAATGACGGTTTTAGATTTCATCCAGGAAACACAAGAGGATGTTTGTGTGTGTGTGTGTGGGGGGGGGGGGGGATAAGAACACATGCTGACATAAGATATTCCAAAATCCGGACAAAAAATCTAGACACTGAAAATGGAATAATGGCGAGCTTTGTAATCTGTATACAATAAGTGGAGTTGTCTTGTAACGAAGGCTTTTTACATCTCAGAATGTGATTTAAAGATCATATGATTTCAATTTGGGGTCCTTGTACTAGTTTTACATGTCCAATGTGGGACTGCCTGTCACTGCTGTGTTTGACGTTAAACAATTTACAAAATGTCCACAAATCTTGTTCAGGTTTGTGGGGCCAACGCTGTCATAAACATTTATTTTCAGTTCAAGTAAAAGTACATGTTTACTTGTATGAACTAAACCAGTTCCTAGCCTATCCTTGGTATATGCACTCCACTGTTCTACATTCATACATTTTGTACCTGTTATTTTAACATTATTTTATCCATATATATGTATATCACTATCAGGTGGATAATATCACCAAGTTGAGAGAATTCTTATTAGAACATAGGAAAGATTACATCAATGCTACCAGGTAAGTTTGATGCCATAACTAAACAATTTTACTTTGCCATAGAAAGTCATGCTAAGTTTCACCATAGGGCTCTAGAACTGGCAAAGTCTTCAGTTTATTGATTTGTGGCTAGGAGAAGAGTTGTTAGAAGGTGGGGGATGATGATAAACATGATGATGATGATGGTGGTGGTGGTGTCGGTGGTAGCGACGGAAGCAGCGGTGACAATGGTGGCAGTGGCGACACTGTTAATATTGATAGTGAGGTTGATGGTGACATTATTATAATAATGATAATAATATCAATGATTATCACGTTATTGATGAATTGGTGATGTTGCTGATAGTGATAACGGCATTGACAAGTCTATCACTGATGATGATAAAGAGGGGTTTAACAAAACAAACAGATGACAAGAGAATGAAAAGTGATTTGAACTCAATGTATCATCACATGACATGATTGTTTGTGTATTATCTCCTCCTCAGTCAGCTTTCATCTGAAGTGTCTCGTATGACAGACAAACAACGTGATCAGATCGACACCGATGCTCAGACATTCATGCGTACATGTTCAGAAACAATAAAGGCTCTAAGAACTGAAGGTAGGTTGTACACATGTTTTATTTTACCTGTCCAATTAGACTTTCGCAGTCAGTGTGCCCTTTAAGCCAATTTGACGTGCCACTGACACACACAATTTCTATGCGGTGACTCACAAGAAATGCCAATTTCTATCATACTGACCCATAACAACACCATTTGGCCCTCATTAGAGGGCACACTGGCACCAAATAACCCACTTAGGCTCAATTTCCGTTTACATATATAAAACCCTCCAAAAACATGTACATTTAGTTTGCAGTTGTGCTTCAATATCATTGGCGCTGTTTTGTTTTCAGTACCAACAATTCAATATATATTCAAATATATAAATTATTATAATTTTTTTTTTCAGTTGAAAACCAAACTGCATTCCCACAAGTGAGAGAACACAAAGAACGTGTTATTGAACTCATAGATGAATACTTGAAAGGTAATTATTCTATTTCTGTTATGTTGTTGGAGATTAATTCAAATTTATATATATATATATATATATATATATATATATATATATATATATATATATATATATATATATATATATATATATATATATATATATATATATATATATATATATATATATATATATATATCTGTTTTCATCCTGACCAAGTGTTTATATCGTAAAATCTAATTCTGATATCGAGTGATGTTCTAATTCTGACGTCTCTCGTTCAAGATTTAAAACAGACAAGACTATTGTTTATTAGTATTGTATTGATAGAAATTCCAACTACTAGTACTGTTATTTTCAGCATTTACTAGTATGGTAGTTCTCTTCCTGGAGACGGAGCTGTGACAGAAAGGAGTGAAATGAGCTTAATTGTCATCTCGTCAGAATATTGATCATTGTTACAGTAATTGAAATGATTGGAAATGCATGTTGTTAAACTGCAAAGGGGCTTCATTTCTGAGAACACATCATTGTTACCTTATTCAGGGAAAACTGGTAGGGAGTAGGTAAAATCTTCCTGAATGCTTCAGGCTTTTTAACACTCTTTCTCTTGAAAATTTGACATGTAACCAGAAATCATTTTACTTCATTTTTCTTTGTTGAAAATTCACTTACAAGTCAGTTAACACATAATTTGTTTTCTCTCTCCGTAGTTGTTTGTAAAATTTACAGTGAACAGAGAGCCATCAGGGTCAAGCGAGTTGTGGACAAAAAACGAATGTAAGTATGTGTATGAAGACATCAACTGTAACATAATAGTATGATATACTACATGCATCAAGTTTTATTTGCGTAAAACTTGTAGATTTGACTATATATAAACTTCATATAAACATTCCTCATATACATAAATGTTGTAATGTTCACTTTTCAACATGTGTAGTAACTTTGTATATATTGGGTATTTATATATTACAGAGGACGTCTGACACCAGAACAAAGACTAAGTCAAGAAAATAACATCACACCAGACAGTACAAGTACTCCAAACAAATCTAATGGTAAGAATTTATTACAAAACTAAGTACTCCAAACAAATTTAATGATAAGAATTTATTACAAAACTAAATACTGCAAACAAATCTAATGATAAGAATTTATTACAAAACTAAGTACTCCAAACAAATCTAATGACAAGAATTTATTACAAAACTAAGTACTGCAAACAAATCTAGTGATAAGAATTTATTACAAAACTAAGTACTCCAAACAAATCTAATGACAAGAATTTATTACAAAACTAAGTACTCCAAACAAATCTAATGGTAAGAATTTATTACAAAACTAAGTACTCCAAACAAATTTAATGGTAAGAATTTATTACAAAACTAAATACTCCAAACAAATTTAATGATAAGAATTTATTACAAAACTAAATACTGCAAACAAATCTAATGATAAGAATTTATTACAAAACTAAGTACTCCAAACAAATCTAATGGTAAGAATTTATTACAAAACTAAGTACTCCAAACAAATCTAATGGTAAGAATTTATTACAAAACTAAGTACTGCAAACAAATCTAATGATAAGAATTTATTACAAAACTAAGTACTCCAAACAAATTTAATGATAAGAATTTATTACAAAAGTAAGTACTCCAAACAAATCTAATGATAAGAATTTATTACAAAACTAAGTACTCCAAACAAATCTAATGACAAGAATTTATTACAAAACTAAGTACTGCAAACAAATCTAGTGATAAGAATTTATTACAAAACTAAGTACTCCAAACAAATCTAATGACAAGAATTTATTACAAAACTAAGTACTCCAAACAAATCTAATGGTAAGAATTTATTACAAAACTAAGTACTCCAAACAAATCTAATGGTAAGAATTTATTACAAAACTAAATACTCCAAACAAATTTAATGGTAAGAATTTATTACAAAACTAAATACTGCAAACAAATCTAATGATAAGAATTTATTACAAAACTAAGTACTCCAAACAAATCTAATGGTAAGAATTTATTACAAAACTAAGTACTCCAAACAAATCTAATGGTAAGAATTTATTACAAAACTAAGTACTGCAAACAAATCTAATGATAAGAATTTATTACAAAACTAAGTACTCCAAACAAATCTAATGATAAGAATTTATTACAAAAGTAAGTACTCCAAACAAATCTAATGGTAAGAATTTATTACAAAACTAAGTACTCCAAACAAATCTAATGGTAAGAATTTATTACAAAACTAAGTACTCCAAACAAATCTAATGGTAAGAATTTATTACAAAACTAAATACTCCAAACAAATTTAATGATAAGAATTTATTACAAAACTAAATACTCCAAACAAATCTAATGGTAAGAATTTATTACAAAACTAAGTACTCCTAACAAATCTAATGGTAAGAATTTATTACAAAACTAAGTACTGCAAACAAATCTAATGATAAGAATTTATTACAAAACTAAGTACTCCAAACAAATCTAATGGTAAGAATTTATTACAAAACTAAGTACTCCAAACAAATCTAATGGTAAGAATTTATTACAAAACTAAGTACTCCAAACAAATCTAATGGTAAGAATTTATTACAAAACTAAGTACTCCAAACAAATTTAATGGTAAGAATTTATTACAAAACTAAGTACTCCAAACAAATCTAATGACAAGAATTTATTACAAAACTAAGTACTCCAAACAAATCTAATGGTAAGAATTTATTACAAAACTAAGTACTGCAAACAAATCTAATGATAAGAATTTATTACAAAACTAAGTACTCCAAACAAATCTAATGATAAGAATTTATTACAAAAGTAAGTACTCCAAACAAATCTAATGGTAAGAATTTATTACAAAACTAAGTACTCCAAACAAATTTAATGGTAAGAATTTATTACAAAACTAAGTACTCCAAACAAATCTAATGACAAGAATTTATTACAAAACTAAGTACTCCAAACAAATCTAATGGTAAGAATTTATTACAAAACTAAGTACTCCAAACAAATCTAATGATAAGAATTTATTACAAAACTAAGTACTCCAAACAAATCTAATGGTAAGAATTTATTACAAAACTAAGTACTCCAAACAAATCTAATGGTAAGAATTAATTACAAAACTAAATACTCCAAACAAATCTAATGACAAGAATTTATTACAAAACTAAGTACTCCAAACAAATCTAAGATTTTATACAAAACTAAGTACTCCAAACAAATCCAGGCTAATGTAGTTTGTGTCTGTGTTAGCTTTCCGATAGTTGATTTGCCATGGTTGTACTGTAATACTACTGACGATATGTCTGTTTGAATTCAGTCGAACTGTTGTACATTTCTTTGAGCTTTACTTGAGTCTGTGATCATAAATGGATAGTTCTAGTTGATTTTCTTTTTTACACAAGAACCAACACCATCAAGAGAATCTATTGGGTACCCATCTGTTAATGTGGAAGAAGAGGAAGAACTCAGTTCAGAGGAACTTGTTATGGTCAGTAGTAATCAAAGTAAATTAGACTTCATTTTGATTTTGATTTTTGAGATTTCTACTTTTTAATGATGAAGCTGTATGGAATATATGTATTGTTACACAGTAAGGAGAGATAACTGTGAGACATCGATGTGCCCTCAATGGTGAAAACTGTGGTTTCTTGTGAGGCACTACATAGTAATACTATGACAGAACCCCATGACATGCAAGTACAAGTGTGGCATACTCAGGGTATTTGCATGAGTCCTTGCAGTGTTCTCTGCACCTGTACTTTCATTAACATACAAAAGTGCGACAGAAAACACTGCAAGCACGAGTGTAAATACCCCTCAGCACCTACAATGGAACTCATGTGGCATGGGGTTCAGTTATTATTACTGTAATATGTTTATCTGAAACGACAAATTTCCATGAAAATCATAAAAAATTATACAGCGAAATGATGTGATTTCATGTGTGGTGAATGACCGCTCCCTCATTTGCATATTAGTTGCATGCAGGTATGTAATTAGAATGTTTTCGGTATTGCACTGCAGTGAATATACCACTAGTGTGAGTACTTACCAATACAAGTAATCTCTGGTACATGTATAATGTAATGGATATAGTAGGGGAACACCAAAATTTGATGTGTCTCAAGAAATTGATGAATGTCATTGATGCTTCAAATTGGCATAGAGAGACATACATGCAGATATGTGTTATATTATTATTATTATTATTATTATATTATCTTAATTTCTTAGAAAACGCACTACACATACGTCACAGTGCGGTGTACAGATACTCTAGTAAAAAGAATATGCAAAATTTAAAAATACACAATGCAAGTGGTAGGGTAAAGAAGACACAGTCCTGCTTTGAAATAAATGTACAGCAAAGCAAAAACGAATCAATGATAGTACATATTAAAAAGATAGGTTTTCAAACCGCGTTTAAAAGACTCAACATTCCTTGCAGTACGAATCTCTACAGGTATCATATTCCACAGCGATGGCGCACAAACTGAAAAGGCTCTCTGGCCGTATGTCTTACTGAATGTATCGCGGGGTGAAATCAGACGTAACTTGTCTGCAGAGCGGAGATCTCTAGAAGAAACATACATATTATACTTTATTTCACCAGAAATTGAAAAGAAAAATAATGCAAATATTTGAAAGTGACCAAATAATTCTGGTGAGGGCCATGAAAACTGTTTGTTGGAAACTAACCAGTAATCCATAGCCCACACATACAGTACAAGCCATATCAAACTTACGAGTTACACAATAATAGAGAGATAAAGATTCATTTTGTACAAGTATGGATATGGATATATACATGCCAACACAATATTTTAACACTTATTACCTCGCTATGAGGGCGCTAGTAGTCATCTATTACCCTGTGGGTTGTTCTTTAGCTATTATTGTCCCAAGGCTGGGTGAAAGCTTCGGAAAATGGTTGTCACATACATACAGACATCTACTACTAAATGCCAAAATAAGGCCAGGCAATAAGTGTTTTATAATAACACATGACATTCTTAGTCATATTATATCCAGAGTCAATCCTGTGCTACATAAATAGTGCCCTAGGGAAAATAGATAATGTATAATGCCAATCATATGCAAATGGGGGTCACAATTGGTCACAAGTCCATAACATTTAACATAATGTAATAAAGCCAATCACTGAAGGTTGCATGAAAAGTGATGTGTTATAGAAAGATATTAAAAAAATCTCTGGAGCAAATGTGAACAGAAATAATGGAAAAGAATCATAGCAAATGATAAAAGGAAATATTATCTACATGTAGTTAGCCACACAAATATGAAAGATTTATGTTAGCAAGATAGATAGACTAGGTGAGTAAGTTAGTTTGGGGCCATATCATTTTCATTATAGGTCTATCCATGGAGCTATATCCCCTTGTAGAAACTTCTATCTATCCACGGAGCTGTATCCCCTTGTAGAAACTTCTATCTATCCATGGAGCTATATATCCATTTCAAGGCATGGTTTTGCTTTTCCATGGGCCTTGGAATTTGTTTCTACATTTGACAGGGCATAGAGTTTAAATGTGGTGAACGAATTTAACCATAAAATGAAGAACTGGTCGTGTGGAGACAATTATGGTAGATATGGTGAGAAAACAGAAACGAGAAAGAACAGTTAACATCAGTAGTTCATCAGTGTCAAAATCATAAATTTCAAGTTTTATTATGTCTTGTCTCCTCTGTGTTTATTATTGTATGGGATACACTGTGATATATTAGGAAGTATAAATTTCGTTTTATGTATGCTTTCCAAGATCTTGTTTACAAAATAGGTAGGTCATCAGGCTGTTTATGTCAAAAGTGCTAAGCACACATAGTTCCTCTCCAATCACTGTAAGTTATTAATATTATGAGGAGTAAGAATACCAATGATGATGAAAACTTCAATCTTGTTCTGGACAGACCATGATGAACTAGATCATGATTGTCAGTTATTTTGTGTATTCGATATTAAAAGGATAACTTATGAATACACTGTATATATTAAAAGCGTGGATGTTAAATACTGTAAGCTAAAATGTGATACTGATAGTTTCGTTTAGCAGTAGTAGCCACTGTACAGAGCTTGGTTCGATCAGAACGTAGTCAGAAATGATGTACAGGCCTTTCTAGGCAACCTCCGTTGAACATGTTGTTGATTGTTTCTATTGTGCAATTGTATAAAAAAAACAAGCAGTCAATAATACCGTACATTTAAGGGAAGTTCCCAAGTAAGGCCCTTACTGCAGTTCTATTTAAGTTCACATCGATATCAGCTCTTAACTGATAAGTAAAAGTATATGAAACCAATATGTGTTATCTCAATCAATATCCAAGTTGGCAATAGTGAATTCACAAGGCATCCTGCCCCTTGATTCATTTTACTGCCACTGTGTGCATAGTTCATTTACAGGAGTTCCATATCCTAGGGTCCTGTGCACATGTCCATAAATGCATAAGTGTCTCTTTTAAAGGAGTATCAGTGTTTTTATTTAGTTTATCAGCCTGCAAATGTTTATACAGTCATATATAAGGTAATTACATGTTAATCCCCAATATTTTTCTTTATTCAGTCATGGAAAATACGAGTGACCTAAGGAGGCTTTGTGACTCTGAGTCGATAGACTCGTATTGACAACCCTAAGGTCAAGAGTATTTTCCAGCTGAATGAAGAAAAATGTTGGAGAATAACATAATTATACCAGTGCCAGTAATATCACAGAAAAATCGGGAAAAATAATGGCAATTTTGAACATTTTGAGACTCATATTTCGAACACAGCAAAAGCAGTGATGTAGACATGCTTCGTAATGATGTAGAGCGACGACAGAATATATTCCCAATTTTTTGTTCTCTAAATGTCTTGTGCATGGGATGATGTATTGTTTTTCTGTTGTATTACAGTTTCAGCTGGAAAATCAGCAACTTTTCAATGAAATGAATAGTCTTGTTGACGAAGTCAAGTGAGTTCTTTTTTTATTCTACTCTGAGTGAAGAAGTTTATGTAATATTTTACTCTGTTGTGTCGGTGAAATGTCACAGCTGTGAAATTGTAAATCATGTGTAGGTCTTTATGGCTAGAAGAGAATTGCACTGTTTATTATCTACACATCTGATTCTAAGATCAAGTTACACAGACCTTCTTTTAATGACAAAACAACTGCATAGTAGCAATTGGCATCCATAAATGCTGTGAATATTTCTGTTTTTTTCTTTTCTTGTATAATTTCCATAAAAAAAAATGATTATTTGCAGGCAAATTGAAGGAAAAGTTGTGCAAATTGCAAAATTGCAAGAGATCTTTTCTGATAAAGTTCTTGAGCAGGTAAGTTATGTCTGTAAACTCTGTTTCTAAGTTTGATGTTTTTTCTGTCTCTGAGATTAGCTTTAGTGATCACAAGAGTCATATGTTAGACGATATTGGATATTGTAATATTTTGTGCATCACTTTTTGATGCTATTATACCATGTACAAGCCAAGTTGTTTCGGGGTCTATATATGCAGAATGATACACTGGAAGTTCTATGTCTATGTTCTGTGTTGTTGTTATACTAGACAGTACTTATATGTACAAAGGAATCAAAATGTACACAACCAATTTGAAAAGGTTTACACCATCTTTTATCCAATAACGTAACAGTTTTGAGTTTGTGAAAATGTTGAAACTATTTTTTCCATCAATATACCACACACAAGTCAAGTTATGTTCAGTCAATCAAAAAACTGAGTTATTGTTTAGTTTACATCATAGTTGGGCAGGTTCAATATATGGGTGAAAATATGCCAAAACGTTGTTATTTTCCTTGATATAATATTTCCAACAATTTCCTTCATTCATTCATTCATTCAGTCAGTCAGTCAGTCAGTCAGTCAGTCAGTCAGACAATATTTGAGACACAACGCTTTTTTCAATGTTTGGCTCCAACTTTCAGTAGTAATGAAGGCCCCCTAGTGCCCCTTCTGGTTTCCTCGGCTGAACAAAGAAAAATATTGGCAAAAAAAGTATCTTATTGTCAGCTTTTGTCAAATGTATTGATTCAGTACTATTTTATATAGGAAAAAGACATCTATACAATTGAATCAAAGGTGGTTGAAACAACAGAAAATATTAAGGATGGTAATGAAGAAATCAGAGAGGTGAGTTAATGCAGGTTAATCTGTATTAATTAGATGCATAGCCTAGCGTTGTTATTAATCGTGCAGATATTGGAAGAGGTTATTTATAAAAACAGTACCATACTTATTATTAAAATAGAAGTCTGGAGCTTCAGACTTTTCAAAATGTTTCATTTCTAAGGCTGCGTCAGCATTAATGAAATGGACAATTCTAATATTCAGTCAAAATCAATAGTGTAAATTCATCAGAGTATTCAATTTATGGAGAAAGTTGACTGTTCATAATATATATACCACTTGGTGCGATGTAAGTTTGTGAGTATATATAAGTATTTTTAGCTCCAACAAGCAAAGCTCAGAGGGGCTATAGGAAAGACCCATGATTGTCTTGTGTGACCGTGCATGCACACCCAACACAAATTCAACCAAACCTGGCACTAATTTGTTATGAGACCAATTTTTGGGAAACGATTATATTGCCATTTTGAAATGTTCAAATGGTATTATTAGCATGGATCCATCAGTTTTGACAAAAAGGGAGTTTAACTAAGACTCAAGATTACTAACAAATGCATAGAAAAATTTACAAATTTACATAAGTACTTGTCAACAAAGGACTGTCTGACATTAAAATATGATCTGGTGTCTTTTCCTGTCTGTAGGCCATCAAGAACAATGCTGGTTTTAGAGTCTGGATTCTCTTTTTCCTGGTCATGTGTTCATTTTCCTTACTCTTCCTTGACTGGTATGGATGAAGGGAACAAGGAAACCACCAAATACCATGCCTCCGTTGCTACTTCTTCCATCTAATCATATCATCCACGTTAAGTCCTGGCATCCATGCTAGAGATAAGGAATTTTATGTGTGATATGGTCTGATGTCAAAGGCCCAGTTCTAATTAGAATTACAATTTAGGTGCGAAAAGCAGTTTTCTGGCAAAATGATGGAAAAAGTTGGTCAAGAACCAAAGAATGATCTGCTTTCAATCTGCATGGCTCCACTGATAATGCTTATGTGAGATCCAGGTATTGAATAACTGGCCTTTAAATAAACCCTGATGTACAGGATGATTGTTAATTGATTGCAGTTCTGTAAACACATATTGTTGTGTATGGTAAATCATCTAACAGTGCTACATAGAAACAGCTAATCAGTTTCAAAGCTGTAAACACCTCACATGGCATGTCTTTATTTCTTGAAGGAAAGTGACCCATTCTAAAATATGAACTCTGAATGAAGTATTAGATCAGCTAGCTGTGTAAGTGATATACTGTAGAACAGGACATCATGGATTCCAGGCTACAGATAGCCATACTATACAACATATAGTAGGCTATACTGTAGAACAGGACAGCATGAATTCCAGGCTATGAATAGCCCTGCTGTACTGTACTGTACAACAGGACAGTATGGATTCAAGTGTATTAGGATCCATACTTTACTATTGTAGAACACTAAAGTGAGGAATTCAAAGTATCACTTTAATGGAAAAAGAAGGAATTGAAAGATAGAAAGAAATGTTATTTACATTATCATGCAATTTTGAAACGATAAAGTATCATTTATTTATTTGAAATATTTTTCATCCAAAAGTTGCTATCATTGTTTATGTTCCTCAGATCTGTAAGACATATTGTAGTTCAATTCTGGTACATGTGACATGACCAATAGTTATAGACCCGTGATTCATATTCAGTTACTCTGCTTTACAGGTGTCAAACAAATACACGTTAGAATGCATACATGCACGTGAGCATTATAGTGCCGGCGTACACGTAATGACATCCCAAGTTTTGTTAAGCTATGCATTCAAAACTCAAACTTGAAAGATAGTGGAATGTGCACACACACATTGACATCTTCTGTTCAGAAGGCCAAACACATGACTTCGTTTTTCAAACTTGTCTGTACTTTGAACATTTTTCATTGAAAATCTTTTCAATGAAAAACTGAACAATTAGTTTACAGTTACATTTCCGAACTTCAACATAAAAAAAATGACAAAAAACTGAACACATATGTAGAGTTACATGTAGGTAGCCCTTTTGACCGTCAAAACACATGGGTTGCTTTGAGTCATGTGACTATAACACTACACGTATAGAACACCTACATCCGTGCATGTAAACCTCTTAACTATCCTATAATTTGTCCAACTCCTAGAAATGATTATATATGTACCAGTGATTACTTGCACTGGTGCATGCACATACTAGTGGTATGAAAACATTGCATATATGTATGCAGGTAATATGCAAATGAGGACATAATCGTTCATTCTACAGGAAAGCATGTGATTGCATAGTGACAATTTTACGGAAATTTGTTGTTTCAGATTAACATATATAATAATAAATAAGAGAACCCTATGTCGCATGAGTGCCTGTGTGGGTACTCAGGGGTATTTGCACTTGAGCTGGAAGTGTTTTTTGCTGCACTTTCACTCACTACACTGGTAAAAGTGCTGCTGCAGAGAACACCACAAGCATTCGTGCACATATCCTGAGTATGCCACACTTGCATGTCATGGGGTTCTTTTATAGTACTGAATCACAGCAACACTTACTGCATTACCAAGTAAATAGACATATTTATTAAATGTATCTCAGTCATTCATGCACAAGTAATTACAGTCTGTCATATTGAACGTGTCACTTAGCAATTGACTTGACAATTCAATTCTTGTCACGTCACCAAGCACCTGCCATTAGATCACATGACAATTCAACTCTGTCATGTGTTAGTATCCACCTGTCACCAGCATATCAGTTGGTCTAAAGAAGCATCAAGGATACGGTGCAACAATGTTACCACTCCACATTGTGATTACGCCAATATTAAGTAAATGGACAATTTGACAAAGCCCATCAATTGGAACAAGTGAAATGTTACTTGCTGGTAATATAACTTCCAGTAAATTTATCAGAATTGAACTACAATAGAAAAGTTCACGTTATTGTACCATTGATAATATCAATTTCATTCAATTTGGTAGATGTTAGAATTTGATGATTGTCATTCAATAATAATTTCCATCAAGATAATTTCTTTCATTTAATGCAAAATTTATTGAAATTATTTAAAACAATATTTTGAAAGTGTAAGTTAAACTTTTTTCTTGTATATTGATATTAGCCAATATAAAGATTATACGCCTGTACATGTTTATTGTGTTGTTTATAGCACTGATGATGTACATATATATGTATGTATGTATGTATGTATGTATGTATGTATGTATGTATGTATGTATGTTGTATGTATGTATGTATGTAAATGTATGTATGTATGTAAATGTATGTATTATGTATGTATGTATGTAATATGTATGTATGTGTGTGTATGTATGTATGTATGTATGTATGTAATATGTATGTATGTATGTATGTATGTATGTATGTACATATGTATAAATGTGTGTGCGTGCTTGCATCCATGCCTGTCCCTTTGTGTGTGTGTGTGTGTGTGTGTGTAGAGATGTGTTGTCCAATCAAACACTGCTAGGTCTGCAACGAATCAGATTTCCAGATGAGAGAGAAATACAATTTCACAGTTGTTGACATGTTGTTGAGAATTACAGGAATTGCAATGACTACCATGTTCTTTACTTCAGTCTGGAAGATTAGTAGCTGTGGGTACTCCTCGTACTATACTGCCACGTTACAAACCCAACAGCAACAAATCTATCAATTGTTCTTGCACACTGCACCACTAATTAAAATCCTATGTGTAATAAAGGTGTTATTCATGATAGCCACCTAGCTCCAACACCATATAGCTCGTACCCGGTACCTTGCAGTGAATGGAACTGAATCAGACCATTTTATGGTAACACTGCATATGACATTTTACAGTAACTGAGTTAATGATTACATAACACTCCAAACTACATACCAGGTAGTCAACACACATAACCATTGTTCTCAAGTGAAGTTCTATTTATTTTATTCTGATTCAAATCTATACAAATATATACATATATCCTTCTAAAAAATCTCTATCTAGACACTTTAATAGTAAGAAACTCCTATTTGAATGACCAAAAAATTCTTATCGCTGATTGTCTAGTTGTTTTCCAAATCATATACTCTACAACATGCTTACCATACATGTTAAGTAAACATTTTATACAATCCCCCATGCCATCACCCCCCCCCCAAAAAAAAAAATCAATTGTAGAATTTCTTTGTTTCTTTAAGTCTATATATACCTTTGAATACAATCCAAGAAGTACAATAACCCTGTATTATGTTTTTCACCCTGTTTGCATATTACAAGAATTCTGTGATTTCAAAGTGATCTGTACTGTGTTTATGGTAAGTTTTGGCCTGTACAGCAGGTACAAATTAATCTCAAGAATACTATGTACCAACATAAATACTAGTGAGATTAACACCATGATACAAGAAGTTGGGTCACCAAAAGCACTCCATAAATCTGAGATACCCATCCATAAATCTGAGATACATCTGAGATACCCATCCATAAATCTGAGATACCCATCCATAAATCTGAGATACATCTGAGATACCCATCCATAAATCTGAGATACCCATCCATAAATCTGAGATACATCTGAGATACCCATCCATAAATCTGAGATACCCATGTATACCATCTAAAACCTTTATCAGTTGATTGATGAAACAGGAAAGGAAATTGATCAGAACTGACTTTAAAAAATAGATCTTTGTTATTAAGCTATGTCAATCTTATAGACAAGCCAGAAAAAATAACAAGGGTAACAATCACATCTTGGAGAAATCATCACTGGTCATAATGGCACTGTGAGGAATCGTCTTCATTCCTCTGCAAGGACTCCTTTCTTAATGATTATATTTCCATATAGAGAAGTCTCCCTGTTGACAAACATGCAAGAATAAAATAGTATAATATATTTAGCCAAAGTATAGTTAGCCTGTCTGCTCACTTGATCTCTTACTTTGCTACACATGTTTTCTCTATCTCCAGCTTGTCCTGTAGTAATTCCAACCTGTTATTTAGCCATACCCACAAAGGTTGGTGTTAGAAAACTCATATTGTATAAATTTAGATAATATGAGCATTACATTGAAATTACCAAATTTATTGTGCACTAGTCTACTGAATGTGTGTTTGGCAGAGTTGGATATGTTCATTTACGCAATGACTTCATTTGAATAATCAAACAGTCTGATGTAATGTAATCACTCCCCACTGTGACCATAATCACTCCCCACCGTGACCAATCAGCATAGATGGATATTTTTAAAACTCAATAATGAGGTGGAACTGCTAACAGCAGAAGCTGGATAGAGAATGAATGTAGCAGACTTGCACATCCAGCAAGTGGATAGTCTAGTGTTATGCTTCATGGAATATTTCTGGTGCTATAGAGACCACGTTGGTATCCAGACTAGCGAGTAGACAAAAAACCTAAGGTATTGGTGAAGACAGTCTACATATTGGTAATTGATTGAGGTAATTTCCAATCTGTCAAACAGACATGAACATATACATAAGCATTTTTGTGTACATCATTATTGCTACCATGGAAACATATAGAACATCATTATCATAGAACTTATAGATATAAAATGCACCTACCCTGTGTGTACCACAGCGAAGGTTGTCTTGGCTCTATCATAAAAAGCAAATCTCTCAATGCGACCAATTTTTACCTTGGTATAATAAATAAAAGCAAAATGAGTATCATCAACCAACCATGTATAACAACATTAGTCTGGAGAAGGATGCCATCAGAGATGTTGAAACATTTCAAACAATTAGTATTTGAAGTGATGAGGCAAATTAAATTTATGTGAATGTGTAAAGATCAGTTGCAACATGGGAAAGGTACCATCATAGGGGATTGTTGCTATGGGAAAGTTTAGAAAATGAGTTCCCGAAACTACCAAAACTGTGGAGAGACCTCGTATAGGAAAATGGATACAATTAACTTAAGAAGGGTGGTTATTGATATTGAATAATACTGTTCAAGGTATTACTTTTTGAGAGTAGATACACAGTGCATCTTGTAAGAGGCCTATAATCTGCCGAGATTAAAATGATGTTAATTATGCTAAGATGACTTTGACCATGTCACATACTCATAGACTAGGGGGGGGGGGGGGGGGTACTCCCTCCAATTGGGTGTATGTATATGTGCTGGCCTTTGGGGTAGGGTTTTTCGCCCTTTGATCTAAAATGGGTACTGTCTTTTTAGAGCTAATGAGTCTAAAATGGGGTCCACTTTTCAAATTTTTTTATTTTGTTTGGTCTTAAATGGGGTCCTGGAAGGAACTCCTTAATAAATTCTCGACTAGTTCAGAATTTCTGGGAGTTTTACTCAAGAATTACCCCTGCACTGGTTGACATTTCAATATTGGTGACTATAAGATAGTAACACACACCCCCTGAAATGCTTGTTTTTAGATATTGCCCCATAATGCATATTTATGTTAACTGTGCATGTGTAACACTATTCATCGGTCAACCATCCATTGCAACCATGCATTCAACATTGGTCTAAAATGGGGTCTTCTAAAAAATTGAACGGTCTAAAATGGGGTATTGCTTTTGAGTCAAAATTGGTCTAAAAAGGGGGTCTGGGGTAAACAACATTGGCCACACACGCCAACCAGACCTGGCCAGTAGTACACAATTTGCATTTTGGGAACAACATCATGTTGATGAGCGTTAGGAAGGGCTGCAAACACTAGAAAAGTGTATATATTAAGAAAGAAACAATGTACAAGACTGAATACCTGTTTCCCTTCAGATTTGTTGAGGATATCTTGGTACTTGTCCCATACAGGAGTCTTTAACCCCTTCTCCTTATCAGAGTCAACTAAGTCCATAACATTGGCCTATTCACAAAATAAATAAATAATAGACTGGATCACAAAGGCTGCAATTGGCAATGTCCGTCACCAGAAATCACATGATATATCTTCCATTTCTCAGCAAAGACTGAGGACAATATATGTCATGTTCCCTTGAGAAAAAGGCATGAAATATCCATCATACGTAATAACTGTCTTAATAATTACAGGACAATGGTTACCACACATTAAACTTTGGTATCATTGCTAAATAATCAGTTTTCTTCAATAACGGTGTGCTTGGACAATAAAGTGATCATGATCTTTTATCTTTTACCGTTGCACTGTTCTGATTAATTAACATATACTCCCAGAAGACTGGATAAACTCTAGTCAAGTGTCAGTCAATTTCACTGTACACATGGCATGCATATATACAGCAGATGAAAGTAAGCTGTGCAAGAACAAAAGTCAAGATGGATGCAGTTGATATGTCTGCCTCTTGTAGACGGTGATTTACTAAACAAGGACAATACAGAGTGCATCCCCATCATAATTTTGATAAACAAAACAAAAAAGTATGCAACATACAAGTATCATGATATATGTGGACTATACCATGCAACAATTATGTGGCCATACATACAATGGCCACATAAATGGACACATTTATCAAAGAATGAAATCCCTTCCTGGGAGTGCCACACACACATATATGAACAGATTTCCATTTAGTTTCTTGGGAACAATGTCGATCCATTCATAAATATCAAGTGATCATTGCTAAATGTATTGGAACTGATTTTCAAAATTACGATAGTAAAACTTTCACACAAATACAGTACGTATGAAAGCAATTGCTGAGAACTTTCAACCATTTGACCAGCACCTCTACTTGTTCATTTGTATTACTATTATGTGTGTTGTATTGCTTGGTCTTACCGTTGCACGTTCTGACTTGATATCAGTGACAGTTTCTGATGTCTTTCTCAATATTGATGTTCATTTCAGAGTTTGATGCCATTGTGCATTCTTTCAGTTATGAATGACTGAAACTGTGAGTGTGCGACCAATTAAAGACTCTGGAGGGAACTAGAGAGAGAGGCACCATTTATTCCCTCATGGATTGTGATTGCATTAAAATACTTTGAATGTATTACATGTACTAATTGTGAACAAGTCATTGAGAATGACATAGTCCCCGCTATGATTGGCTTTTAAGGAATTATCACTACTCTGATCACACAACAACACTTGTGAACCTAAATCAAACAGACATAGATATGTTGTGTCTGCTTGTTGGACATGGAACATGCCTACAACAATAAAGGATTGGTCGGGTATGGGGGATCATATCACGATGAAAATGGATATGCACATGTATGTCATAGAACACTGTCCTAATACCAACTTTGAATGTGATCTGTTCAAGTATGTCCGAGTTATGGCTTTGCCAAGTTTGGACATGGAAAATTCACAAACAAAATGGCTGCCAGGCAGCCATATTGGATCGCATCACGACGAAAATGGATATGCACATGTATGTCATAGAACACTGTCCTAATGCCAACTTTGAATGAGATCTGTTCAAGCATGTCTGAATTATGGCTTTGGACATAGAAAAATCGCAAACAAAATGGCTGCCAGGCGGCCATATTGGATCGTATCACAACAACAATGAATATGCACATGTATATCATAGAACACTGTCCTAATGCCAACTTTGAATGAGATCTGTTCAAGCATGTCTGAGTTATGGCTTTGGACATGGAAAATTCGCAAACAAAATGGCTGCCAGGCAGCCATATTGGATCGTATCACAATGAAAATGGATATGCACATGTATGTCATAGAACACTGTCCTAATACCAACTTTGAATGTGATCTGTTCAAGTATGTCTGAGTTATGGCTTTGGACATGGAAAATTCACAAACAAAATGGCTGCCAGGCAGCCATATTGGATCGCATCACGACGAAAATGGATATGCACATGCATGTCATAGAACACTGTCCTAATACCAACTTTGAATGAGATCTGTTCAAGCATGTCTGAATTATGGCTTTGGACATAGAAAAATTGCAAACAAAATGGCTGCCAGGCGGCCATATTGGATCGTATCACAACAACAATGAATATGCACATGTATATCATAGAACACTGTCCTAATGCCAACTTTGAATGAGATCTGTTTAAGCATGTCTGAGTTATGGCATTGGACATGGAAAATACGCAAACAAAATGGCTGCCAGGCGGCCATATTTGATCGTATCATGAAACAAATTGACGTGCATATGTATGCCATTGTATGTTGCCCCTGTACCAAGTTTGAAAAAAATTGGTCCAGGCATCTCCAAGAAACGGCTGCAGACGGACGCACGGATGCTCAGACACACAGATGCTCAGACACACGGACGCACGGAACCCAATCCATAAGTCCCCGTCCCGGACTTTGTCCGGCGGGGACTAATTACATGTACACTTCTGTGTCTATACACAAAAATGTCTCATTTACAGTGAATTTTGGCCCCTTGTAACCAGAACAAGTACATCCCACATAAATCTTCATATATTTTGACTATGCAGCTATTATCATCTACTTAAAAATGAATTATGTGACAAACTAAAACAATCAAAGTCTGCATAGTGATTTATTTGCATTTCAACAGTGTAGTTCCTAAACATAATTCACTATATCCCGTATTTGATGACTACTTGGCTAACACCATTGATGTGCACTTCACTTGTTGGTGTTAACGTAGAATACACAGTGGAAATACACTCTAAATTTTTGCTGTTACTTTTTAAAAAAAAATCAAATCCATTCTCAGTTAAAATCAATTTTGAAAATCTGGGGTCACTATTAAAAGTTACAGTGCAAACTTTTTTGATAGCTGTCAAAATGATATAAATTTTAGTCATTTTAAGATCCAATATGGCTGTTGAATACTACAGGTGTTAACTCTATTATATGGGAAAATAAAAAGATTGACAATTTCCTTGAAAACAAGACAATGAACCTAAAGTTCTTTTATTTATCAAAATGACCTCGATAGGATTATAAAAGTTGGACCCATTTTCTGACCGACGAACATTTATTGAAATAATTTTGTATTTGTAAGGGTGGGTTATCAACTTATGAGGATGTAGAGAGAATTAAATCATAGATCCTGCATAATATGTAATAGCAAACTATAGCCAGTTCATTGACTTCAATGAATGTAGGGTGCTTAGATCATTTAATATTTTACCAAGTAAATGGAAAATGGTGTTTAAAGTGGCCATATGGATTAGAACTGGGTATTTATTTTGAATTTTTTTTTATAAAACAACTTTACTATGTTTTTCTACTTGGAAAACAATATGAGTCCTTGTCTGTAGCTCTATAAATAGCAAAAAGTGTAAAAACGTTTGTTATTGTACGTACAAAAACAAACATTTTATACATTATTTTAATGTTCTGCAATTTATTGGGGTATGTAACAAGGACTTGGTATGTTATTTCAAATTGCTTTTCATTTAGAAAAACAGAGTAAAGTTGTTTTATAAATTAAAAATCCAAAATAAATACCCACTTCTAATCCATATGCCCACTTTAATGAAATTGGAAGAAATCAAGAAATGCATTCGGTAATCTATTATGTCATGAACAAAGTGGCAAGCTGTGCTTTGTCAAATGTCAAATTTCAACCATGTGTACTCGTGACTGCAGTGGTTATTACTCTATTGCCTGAAATATTACACCAAGGTTGTTTGGGTCATGACATAAGACACCAGACTTCCACACTCAACATCCAACATGAGGCAGAATTGTTTTAGGCCTAATAATTGTTTTATTGACAATGTAAGTCTCTTGAAATAAAAAGATAATTGCAGTTGGTGATCGGTATACCTAAATACTTAAATGATGAACATTTATTTTTTTTCAAGTTTAAGTATTGAAAACATGAAGCCAAAATGTAATTAAGATATAACTGCATAAATCAGACATCAGTCTATGTAATGTATTTTGTCAATGAAACGTAAACTGTAAACTAATAATCTATACTTCTTTGAGTCACCATAAAATGCATGTGGAGTAAATGCACTGCGCCCTCAGCAATTATATTAAAACACCAAATATTGTTCCATAGCAGAAAGATGAGATAACAGTAACCAGTCATCTTTTTGAGATTTGCTGTATATTAAACATGGAAAATGTCAGAATATAGGGATGTTTAGTTATTTTCTAGACCACAACTCTGTTTTTTCCATATCCGGGTCAAGAACTTCCTCCTATTATTGTAGGGTCAAGTCACAGGGTCAAACCATTATGTCAACAATTCATGTCATTTATTATCTCATTCAAATACTTTTGAAACTTGTAGATCCATGCAGTTCAATAATTTTGTTCACCAAAGCATATGGTGTGCTTTACAGCCTTTAGCCATTCAGCACTACTGAACATAACATTGCTCTGGAAATCGGCGCTATAGAAATTTGATTGGTTGGGTGATTGAATAATGGTCTATTTGACATAGAATATGGAAACCCTCTTATACATATATCAGAAAAATGTTACAAAACCAATTAAATGTGTGTGTGTGTGTGTGTGTGCAATGCAGGGTGGGGTCCAAGATATTCACCATCAGTCATGGGTCCGGGGTAGCACACTTTAGTTTTGTGATCAAAACTCAGTAATTAAACATTCTGTTTTGTTCTGTTCACATTGCTAAATGTTGTATGAGGGATGAACTGCGTTATTTCTTGTGGGAACTTACATGAGGAAGGGGTAGTGTAACACATCTAGTCCCTTGTGATTTGTCAATACATGGTCATGTGGTATCATAGAATTTTTACAAATGATGTTTATCGGTCAACAATTTTTATGATGATGCTTCACTAAAGACTGATGTGCATGCGTAAATGTTTTCACAGCAGTTGAATATGGTGTCACCTTCTCCTGGCAAAGTAGACGATAGCTAGAAACTTCATGGCTTTTACAATTTTCAGAGGATGAACATTGTCACTCTTATGTCACAAGGAATTTGCAATAACAGAGTTGGTAATTATTAAAGGATTCCTGTTTTGTTTTTTAACTACATTCACTGTTGTTGTCATTGGGATCGAAACCCTACAGCATACAAATGAATTGCCCATTTGGGATAAATAAAGTTATTGAATTGAATTGAACTGAATTGAAATGTACATGTAACCATGAGATTATACTTTTTCGGCACGATATACAATGCTGTAAATGACGTTGTGTGTTACAAAACACATGTTTACTGATCATGTTTGTGCAACAACATCCTATGTCAGATTACCCCAACATACACTAGTCTGTTTCCTTTGGGCTTTGTCCTGGGGTGAGGAACAATCTGTGTTGTTGTGATCGACCCACTGTCCCTTGAGAAAACAGACATATCACGTTGCTCTTGTGACCAGTGAACATGTGCATATTCTTCCACATTTCATTCCCTACTTGACCTTTTAAACTGAGAATCTAGTTCACAATCGAGATGTGGTGATATCCGCTATCCCACCCCATGACAACACACACTACATATCAGGTGACACACACTGTGTCAGGTGACCTAATGCATGGTTAATAAGTCTTGAGACATCCTGAGACATTTCCATCTGCATTGAAAAAAAGTTACATATTCCAGGCTACAGTTTTTCCAAAGAGTTGAACTAGAAGTAAATAAGTTAAAACTGTTAACTTTAATACATACCGGTTCATTGACATACTGATCCAGGGGCACTAACCTCATAATGGCATCTAAGAGCTCTGGAATGCCATGACCTAAGAGATCACAAGACATTGTCATGACAACATGAAGAAAGAGGTAGGGTTCCTAGCCCTTTGGTCAGTAATGAGGTGTTTTTTTCAAGCTGAACAGTTTACAATGGGCCCCACTCTGCATTTTATATTTTCAATATTACTTGGTCTAAAATGTGGTCCATTGTCCTTTACCAAATCATTACTGTGCCCAAAAATGTTCCTTCCTATTTTAAAGAAAAAAATTGTATTTTGGTCTAAAATTTGATCTTTTTAAAATAATGTACAAATGTTTGCAATTGTCATATCAGACGTTAGAAAGCTAAAGTCATACAGAATGATAAGTGTATAAATTATACAAAACTTGATGCAATGTCATGGATTCATGATAAATAAGAAAATGGAGTGAAAATAACTACATAAATTATTGGTTTCTGTCACAAAATCGAAATGTTAAATAAAGATACATGGCGAGATTTCTTTGTGTGTGTGTATGTTATTGGTCTTCATGAGTGTTAAAAAATTGTCATAGTGTGGTTGTCTATTATAAAATGCTGGAATGTATTTCTGTCGTATGTCTGTGTACAGGGGACAACAAAGTATGAAGTGGTATTCGTCTTTAGTACTGTTTTACAATGTTCACAGAATCTCTAGTCTCTCTGTGTATTACATCTCGTACATAATTTACAGAAGCCAAGTCAGTAAATCCAGTTGTTTGTGTCCTAAATGTACAGAGTTATAGCAATTTTTTTTCATGTGTTCATCACATGAGCTTTAGGAAGCCATAAATAGCAGTGAAAATTAAGTTATAACACACTTGGTCTTCCTCAAGGGATGTCTAACTAAATCACATGCAAAGCATGCTTTTCCCATAAACTCCCGTTTTAGGTCAAAGGTGCAAATATTAATTTAAACGAGTACAATATTTCCTCACTTTTGTAGCATGTGACATTCATCTCATCTAGACTACAGAACAGGGTCAACTGAACATCCTGTTACACATCAAACTAGTGGCCAGCTTGGAATCTGCAGGTTGCAGGTTCGAGCTCTGTTTGTTTCTGAATGGTTATAAAAGTCCTTGGGCAAGATTTGAACCATGATTGTGCCTCAGTCAACCCCGCTGTATAATTGGGGACCTGGTAGGATAGAGATTGCACTGTGAATGCTTTAACCCTATGTGCTTATAGAGGCTGCAATGGACTTTATGCTCCCCTGGGAGTTGAGGAAGTAAAAGGCTGTTGTGCTGATTGCCAGTGATAATAATTGTCAACTGCTTTGGGCACAGTGTGGGAAAGTGCTATATAAAAACTAACATTATTATTATTATTATTATTATTATTATTATTATTATTCCATTATTATCCAAGTTTACCATATTACCCATTCTTTACCAAATATTTGTCACAACAGTTTAATAAATCGAAACAGATAACATGGTCTGAAAGGGGCTATAAGAGACTATGTCTATGGGAGCTGGATAATGACTTTTGGGGGATGTGGCTACCTGAATCATTTGAAAATTTTCTGTACAGAAGTGGAGAATACAAGGGCTACCGGGTAGAAGGTATACAACCATGATGTATCTCAACAGTGCAGTAAAAACAGGCTATGATTAGGGTGGGCAAACCTGTATTGTGTTTTACAGAGAGGGGGGTCAGGGACTTTTTGTCAGCCTGATGAAAACTCACCAGACCCCCTCCTCACACTCAAGACTGGTCCCAAGTTAAATTTCAATGTTACATACCATCCGCTCTGACTTCCTGTGGCCCATGCCTACATATGGAACTGGTTGGAAAATATGCATCTGCCAACACTGGAAAACAAATTCCATAAGTCAGTTATACTTAATTAAATTACAATAATGTAATGCAGTTTAAACTGTCTTTATCTTCAAGCGGTCATATGAATGGGGATTGGGTATTTAGTTTTGATTTTTTATTTATAAAACAATTTTATCAACTTGAAAAATCAATGTGAAACAACATATGCCAAGTCCTTAATTATAACCCAATAAACTGCAAAACACAGATAAATGTATACAATGTTTGTTATTGTACATACATTAACAAACTATTTTACATGTTTTTAGCTTTTTGCTCATTATTGAGTTACAAACACAGATTTACTCGAAGTAGTTTCACATCGATTTTTCAAGTAGGAAGCCACGGTGAAATTGTTTTGTAAATTAAATATCCAAAATAAATACAGCGACAATCTTTATCCATATGGCCACTTTAAGTTGTTGGTTTATTGTAGTAATGTGGGGAAAAATTATATCACCAACATTTAAAAAAAAAAGTAATTGTGTGTTTCCGATCACATGGCCTCAGAAAACAGAGTAGGTTAAGGTTGGATTTTATTTTATTTTATTTTGTTATTTTTACCCTTTTAATTGTTTTTATTTTCGAAAACTATTGCTCCCACCAAAAACAAACAAAATGTCGGTCAGAATACCCCTTTTGTGATAGTTTGATGAAATATGTACAGATATTGCTAGGGAAAGAAAACAGACAGGTCAAGAAGAAAAAGACTTATAATTTTAATTGTTTAAAATATGTTTAGGGTCAGCGGAGGCGGCGTAAACCCTAGGGTCGGTCAGGCTAGCGGAAATACACATTTTTTTTATTTTGCCTCAGTGATGGTCACAGCGACATCTCCACTAGTACCATGACTATATATATAATAACTACATCTTAGGCCTAATATATAAAAAATGTGTGGTTCCGGTTATACTCCATTTTAGAATAGGTGGGGTAGGTAAATTTCTGATTTTATTTTATTATATTTTTTTTCATGTGTGAGTGTCTAGTTCAGGTTTTCCAGTTTTCCAAATGGTCTCTGTTTTATTTATTTCTTCCTATCAGATGTACAATGTACAGCCATTACAGATTGGAAGAACAGTTTTATATTGTCAGTTTCTGCTTCCACTATTTCTCGTGAAACTTCACACAACTTTTGTGATTTCTTTTTCTCGAACACGTAAAAAAATATTTTAAAAAAAAGTTCCACAATGAAAAACTAGGCCCGTGGGGGTGGAATAACCAGAACCAAACAATTATATTTTTTATGCCTTATTGATTTAGTCGAAATTATTTTTTTTTCTTGTTACATCATTTTTTCCCCTGACTTTTTTTAATACTTTAAACTACAATTTTAATCACAGACACTAGAATCAATCTTTATGGAATTTTTTTATATCATACAGAATACATTTTTATACACACCAATTCTTTTACGACGGGGAATATAACGATGATTTCTGGCAGGGAGGTACAGGACATTTTGACAATATTAATATTTATCATTCTACAATAAGACCGATTAGGTGCAAGGTATAGTGTTTATAGATAAAGTTCTTATCTTTGACGAGTGGAAGTGTAGATGGTTGACCACCATATCAATGATGTCCCGTGTACATGTCGCGTTGGACCGCATAACCTCGTACGCGTAATTATATTTTTTAAAAACGTTTTTGGGATTATTGTAGCTTGCGATCGTTAAGATGTTACTCCTACGTACTTGGTTTATGTTTCACCTATAAAGTCATTTCGGGAAGTACTTATTATAACATCAACTTCGAAAGTATGGTTCGGTACCCTTCGCCATGTTTGGACGTCAAAAATCAACCGGGAACTCCCACTTTATTTCCATGTACATGTATGTACAAGGCACAGCCAAGCCAAGCCGCTAGCACGTTGCGAGATCATACACGAAGCTGAACACATGCAACGTGTCACAATTTGACAAGTCCATGTCTGTCAGATAGTTCCTAAGGCCCATAAAAAATTACAATGATACTGACCTAACTCGTCACCGTGTCCCATTCGAGCCAATACATTCAACAGTTCAGGAGAGATGATTCGTGGAACACCTTTTAGCACGACCATATTTGCTGCAAAATGACGTCATAACCTTCGGGTGATACCAATACATATACATCGTGTATTTTGAAGGGGTTACATGTGATTGGTTATTCGCACATTGATTCTGATACGTACGTAAGGCTGGTTAAACGTATTATGGAACTTGACCCAATAAAATAACGTATTGCATAAATAGATAAAAGAATATTCCGCTTTTCTTCTCAAGTTTTGCTCTCTCGGCCGGTTCGGTCCCTTGCCCCCTGTCCAGAGGGTGGATACTTAGTGGTTTGTTCTACCGAGGGATACCCAACGCCACACTTTCCGTGTGAACTTTCGATGTGACTCATGTAATACGCGACAACTTTAAGTAGATGGCACGGATATAGGTGGCTGTTTCGGACTAGCGGTCCAAAAGTCATAACTTACACTAAGTTATGTATTATTTCTGAAGTTTGTTGCAATAATAAATGAAGCTAATGTTAGTCTATTCTGTATAGTGTATATATAGGTCTTATACAAAATCACAGATAACTAACACTACAGTATACATTCTGTGACAAAATGTATCTAAAGTTTATCTATTTTGTTGTCCTGGAACTCCACCGCTTACTGCTAAAACATCGTTTAACGGTCAGCTGTCAGTTATAAAACCACAAACGTGACCCATTGTCGTTGCAGTTACAATTAATAATGCGTTCACCACAATACAAGAAAATTGAATGCCTCTAGTAATATCAAGGATTATTTGTGAAGGTTAATTTCCCAGGTCAAAATTTACTTTCTACATATATCTTCTTATATCATGCACAGCCAAGTTTTTGTCTTTGAACAGAAAATATGGATTATGTACCCTGCTGTTCGTTCTACGTCACAATGACCCATGTCTACAGCAGCGGTTCTATGAATGGGCGAAATATGAATCTATATTTTTCCCGATTTTTTTTTCAAAACTCTTGCTTGACGAGGTATGGAACTTATATTATTCCCAATATTTGTCTTTATTTAATCGGACAACTTACTTGTGCACTAAGGGGTATTCTTCTAACGACTCGTAGGACAAGACCCTTTAGGCCACGAGTAAGTTCCTATGCTGAACGAAGAAAAAATATTAGAGAACGTGGAAAATCTAGGGGTGCATGTACAAGTGACATTTAGGCCTTGCGAATTTGGTTAATCTTGTTTGACACAATAAAATAAACTTGAATTAAAAACTTGAATTAAAAATATTCACTGGACATTTGTTGATTTTCTATAAGTTTGTTTTGTCACAGCCAAATGCAAAATTATGACCAGTATACGCAATTCGTGTATATTAATCACGATAACAGACCTTTTTGTCAAATTAACGGTATTCAGAAGTACTTTCACATCCAGGAATCGTGGAAGATAGCGATCTTGATCAAAATCAAGGAGCATGACACATAAAAATTATTTCTTCTAGATTGGAAGCTTCGCGGGGTCTAGTTCGAATCGTATGCTCGTTTCCTGTCATCCAGCGCAACACTGAGTTCCCTTTTCCTTGCAAGAAAATGAGAACATTGCCCAATTTTTAGTTCACGTGTCGAATACCGAAGTAGCTGACACAATTTCGTAATATGTTTTTTCTAAAATAATTTGATCAGTACACTGAGAAGACAACTTTTATTGATCACAATGCCTTGTTGACGTTAACGCAGCAATTAACCTTCTTGAATTTCAATATATTTAATCACAACGTATTGTTTCAAATCTTCAAATCGAAAGTACAATCGTGGTGTCGTAGTTGGTTTCGAATTCCCAAAACTCCCAAAACTTGTCCATGACGTGACCCGACAGTCACGGTTTGATTACCCATGTGTTCCTTGTCATTTGATGAGATAAAAAGGACCAATTTTCGCAGAAAACTTCATTCTTTCTTGTGACTTGCAAGACTTCAGAAGGTCTGCGCATTCACTAGCGTCCATACTATATTATCTACAGTACATCTGCACCTTTCGTGGCATTTCTAGACACATCGAAGTCATATAGATGAAAGTGCAGCATTTCTACTTAGCGACGATAACAAAATCTCTCACACCGACAGTTTTATATTTATCGACCCGTCAGAAGATTTACAAAGCCTAAGGCATGGTGATTTCAACAACTCTAATAACAGGTACGTTCTGATGAGTAATTTTGGTCCTTTTTTTAAAAACTTATATCTAAAATTTATCATTTATCCAGCCCGACTAACCCCCAATACTGAAACGCAATTAAGAAGTGACACTTTTGTAATTTATTACATGCGACTCTATCTTCGAAAGCTACCACAAATATATGTAAACACAAGACTGTGTTCCGAGAACAGTTTATGAAAGTTTAGACTAGATAGCAGTGATGACCTACATTTTTGGTAAATAACCAGCACGTACGAATTTTGTTTAATGGATACTAAAACACTGAGTTTTGAGGGGATACTTGGAAAATCATTGCACTTTTTGATGAAAGGAAAGCCGTACATATCTCTATACTCACTTCAGGCTTTTGAAGAAGTCGACCACTACATACAGTTAATATGCGTACTACGATACATTACAAGCATCCCTGTGTATTCAACTAGTTCCTTTTATGTTTGCGTACGTGTGCAGGTATAGAACGAATTGTCCTTTCATGTAATTTACATTTTGCTTCGTTATGTACGAGAAGATTTTCACATAGGTGTAAAGGTTCATGAAAAGACAGAAAATCTGAATTGTTGGAAATGCCATTTCTGTGATAGATTACTATTAAGCTTTGAAATTATTGTGATTATCTGTAGTTACTGACGTGTCTTCTGACATTGATGTGCATAATTTTGCATTTGGCTGTGACAAAACAAACTTATAGAAAATCAACAAATGTCCAGTGAATATTTTTAATTCAAGTTTTTAATTCAAGTTTATTTTATTGTGTCAAACAAGATTAACCAAATTCGCAAGGCCTAAATGTCACTTGTACATGCACCCCTAGATTTTCCACGTTCTCTAATATTTTTTCTTCGTTCAGCATAGGAACTTACTCGTGGCCTAAAGGGTCTTGTCCTACGAGTCGTTAGAAGAATACCCCTTAGTGCACAAGTAAGTTGTCCGATTAAATAAAGACAAATATTGGGAATAATATAAGTTCCATACCTCGTCAAGCAAGAGTTTTGAAAAAAAAATCGGGAAAAATATAGATTCATATTTCGCCCATTCATAGAACCGCTGCTGTAGACATGGGTCATTGTGACGTAGAACGAACAGCAGGGTACATAATCCATATTTTCTGTTCAAAGACAAAAACTTGGCTGTGCATGATATAAGAAGATATATGTAGAAAGTAAATTTTGACCTGGGAAATTAACCTTCACAAATAATCCTTGATATTACTAGAGGCATTCAATTTTCTTGTATTGTGGTGAACGCATTATTAATTGTAACTGCAACGACAATGGGTCACGTTTGTGGTTTTATAACTGACAGCTGACCGTTAAACGATGTTTTAGCAGTAAGCGGTGGAGTTCCAGGACAACAAAATAGATAAACTTTAGATACATTTTGTCACAGAATGTATACTGTTAGTTATCTGTGATTTTGTATAAGACCTATATATACACTATACAGAATAGACTAACATTAGCTTCATTTATTATTGCAACAAACTTCAGAAATAATACATAACTTAGTGTAAGTTATGACTTTTGGACCGCTAGTCCGAAACAGCCACCTATATCCGTGCCATCTACTTAAAGTTGTCGCGTATTACATGAGTCACATCGAAAGTTCACACGGAAAGTGTGGCGTTGGGTATCCCTCGGTAGAACAAACCACTAAGTATCCACCCTCTGGACAGGGGGCAAGGGACCGAACCGGCCGAGAGAGCAAAACTTGAGAAGAAAAGCGGAATATTCTTTTATCTATTTATGCAATACGTTATTTTATTGGGTCAAGTTCCATAATACGTTTAACCAGCCTTACGTACGTATCAGAATCAATGTGCGAATAACCAATCACATGTAACCCCTTCAAAATACACGATGTATATGTATTGGTATCACCCGAAGGTTATGACGTCATTTTGCAGCAAATATGGTCGTGCTAAAAGGTGTTCCACGAATCATCTCGCCTGAACTGTTGAATGTATTGGCTCGAATGGGACACGGTGACGAGTTAGGTCAGTATCATTGTAATTTTTTATGGGCCTTAGGAACTATCTGACAGTCATGGACTTGTCAAATTGTGACACGTTGCATGTGTTCAGCTTCGTGTATGATCTCGCAACGTGCTAGCGGCTTGGCTTGGCTGTGCCTTGTACATACATGTACATGGAAATAAAGTGGGAGTTCCCGGTTGATTTTTGACGTCCAAACATGGCGAAGGGTACCGAACCATACTTTCGAAGTTGATGTTATAATATGTACTTCCCGAAATGACTTTATAGGTGAAACATAAACCAAGTACGTAGGAGTAACATCTTAACGATCGCAAGCTACAATAATCCCAAAAACGTTTTAAAAAAATATAATTACGCGTACGAGGTTATGCGGTCCAACGCGACATGTACACGGGACATCATTGATATGGTGGTCAACCATCTACACTTCCACTCGTCAAAGATAGGAACTTTATCTATAAACACTATACCTTGCACCTAATCGGTCTTATTGTAGAATGATAAATATTAATATTGTCAAAATGTCCTGTACCTCCCTGCCAAAAATCATCGTTATATTCCCCGTCGTAAAAGAATTGGTGTGTATAAAAATGTATTCTGTATGATATAAAAAAATTCCATAAAGGTTGATTCTAGTGTCTGTGATTAAAATTGTAGTTTAAAGTATTAAAAAAAGTCAGGGGAAAAAATGATGTAACAAGAAAAAAAAATCATTTCGACTAAATCAATAAGGCATAAAAAATATAATTGTTTGGTTCTGGTTATTCCACCCCCACGGGCCTAGTTTTTCATTGTGGAACTTTTTAAAAAAATATTTTTTTACGTGTTCGAGAAAAAGAAATCACAAAAGTTGTTCGCATCGTCTCGATATTCAGTTTGCATGTCAGAAACATGCGTAGAGACACTGCCTGATCTCGGTTTGTTAATGGTGGGTTGACCGAAATAAAATATACGCACAGGAAATCCAGCGATATATTTTGATTCATTTTGCCATAATATGGGGACATAATATTTTAGTATTTATACCCACAGACACTGCCAATTAGTCAGAAAGTGCAAGTAAAAATCGGTAAATGTTGGTTAATAAGACATGTAGTCTGTAGTTTTGGTTTACTGATGTCTATTACAACCACCAGCAATGTATTTTTTCACAATGCTGTTGAGTTTTATTCACCTGTTGACTACACTCGTCATAGCGACGTGCTAACGATGGCTCTCTAATGACGTCACAAAATCGCGTGGTCTAAGTGGGACCGGAAATACCCGAAAACTCTCGAAGTAAATCCGAAGGGAACTGACTTTTAAAAAAGGTCATTTTAAGGTATTTGCAGACGCTTTTTTAAAGTTTTAAAACCAGAATACATTTCACAAACATGTCTAGCAAAATAGCAATAGTGAATGTGAGCATTTTGAATCACCTTTAAAAAGACAATATAAAACTGTTTTTCCAATCTGTAATGGCTGTACATTTGATGGGCAGAAACCAATATCACACAGAGACCATAACGCAACGGACAACATAACTACGTACCTGAACTAGACACTCATAAAATCTAACTACCCAATTTGTTGTAAAATTGAATGTAATCGGAATCACAAAATTTCTTTTATTGGGCCTGATAAGTTATAACCTCCATAATCTACCAAGCTGATGAACCTTTTTTGGTTAGTTTGTATTTGGTAATTTGATATCTTATAAGTGTTAAGTAATTACAGGGAGTGTTCAGTAATTACAAGGGGAGGGCCTATGGAACTGGGGTGTCACATTTTCAAATCAGCTCTCGGTGGAGGACCATGCATTTTATTTTGCGTTGACTCATTGTATTATCTAACTTTGTATTATTTTGTGATTTTGGCACCCTACCGCTGTCCGCAGTTTCACATGATGTTCCACAGATCCCACCACTGCCATCAATGTACTGCAATATCAGGACATATCAGTCAAATCGCTGCAGTCAACCATTATTTGCGGTGTAGAGAGAGGAGTGGGTCTCGCAGGAGTGAAGGATGAACAGAGAGGCAAGATGTTAGTGATAATGTCAAGGAGTGGGGATGTTGACCTAGTTCCCAATCACAAGGTGTGTCGTGCGCCCTAGTCTTTGGGAGTTCTGGCCTTCAGCTATGCCAATTACCAGTAGATCCAAACACGAGGATGCAGTGCTTACTGACAAATTCACTGTGGTGGTAGTAGTGGGCAACAACTTGAACTCTAATACTCTTTTTTTTTGTTATTGACTGAGGTGGCAGTGGAGAGATATAGTCCTTGCCATTGATTCTGTGACACAACCGACAGCATTTGTAACCCTGGAGTCTTTAAAGAAAAGCATATCTCAAAGGGTACGGGTCATGTTTTAGAGAAAGGCGTTTGGAAGAGGGCCACGTTTTAGAAAACAGAATTGGGGTAGGGCCACATTTTACATAACAGACCAATGCTTCACACCCCCCTCCCTTAGTAATTACTGAAGGACCCATAAGTGAGTGTCAGGTACACCCCATGTTTGTACCCGGCATGAATTAGAAATGATTGAAGTATGAATTATGATTATGAAGTTTTAGTTAAATCATGTTATCTTTCGGTTTACAGAATTGCTACATTTTCAATAACTTCCAGTATTCCAATCGGTACAAGATCCGTTGATTTAACATGGAACCAATTAAACAGAATGTGTTGGTGTTATGTCCGACAGTTCGAGACGAATATCACGCAACAAGAATTGACGACATGCCTGCCGATGTGAAGGCAAGGTTTTGTTTTTATAAAGTGACAGCTGGTGAGAGTGAACACTTTGACTTGCTTGACTACACCGAGATGTGTGAGAAGGTTGTTGTGGATAACAGCATACAACATACTCTTAGTGTGACTGATATTGGTGCACTAGTACATGCCGCCCTCGCGCAAAAATTCCCACATATTAGTGGACCGTCGATGGAGTCTGTGTTACTAACATTCCATAAATACTACACTCGTATGTATTTGGATTTGGAGAAAACGACGCTAAAACACACCGTTTTAGATGCTGGCAACGTCGATGATGAAACATTGAAAAGTGCATTGCTAGAAGTTTGAATTCCAGGGTTCATCAAACCATGCACTGGTACCGGGTCATTTGGGGTCAGCCAAATTTCCTCAATCAACAATCTGAAGGACCACATCACGTGGTATAATGATCAGAGTCTCAGCCAATCCCTTGCAAGATTTATCGACAAATATTCAAATAAAGAAGTGTACCCCAAATTTGCCAACAACAGCTTAATTCTGGAAGAGTTCGTCGATGGCGCCAAGACTGTCACTGTAGATGGATGTATCTTTCACGGGGAGATCCTCCATTGGCAAATAACGGAAAACGTGTACTGGAAAAGTAACCCGTCGGCATTTATGGGTGTTAAGCTGCCATTTGAGGCTAGTGAGAATCTAGAGGTTCAATTATGGGCTGTATACGACGCCATAGTTGGCAAAGCTATAGATAAGGGATTCAACAATCAATTTATCGACGTCGAAGCCTTTGTTAGACCGAATGGAGATATCAAAATTATGGAAGTGAATCCACGAATGTTTGCGCAAGTCATCCCTATTTATCGCCTTTGTACTCGAAACGGTGACCCGATGGTAGCTTTGCTGAACCTAACAAACAGTGATCTTAAACCAGAACCATGTGTTTGGAATGGTCAGCATGGTTTTAATGGTTACGTCATAACATTTGCCACTGGAAAAGCAGGAGACCTTCTGGATTTTGAAGAGGCAGCGAAGTTTCCAGAAATCTCTCTTCTCTGTAGCTATGGTGACGAAATAACAAATAGCGGAGAAGCAGGTGCCAATCTAGCGTTCGTGAATATTGCAGGCAGTAGCAGAGAAGGTAACTCTAAAGATATATAATCGAACGTATCACTTCTTACGTGAGGGACTGGTAAAAATCACATGGGAAGGGGGGGGGGGTGATTTTTAGAAGTTCGAACCTGGATAAGATTGACCCGCTCCTAAGACCTTGTACAATACTGACACAACCAATCCCCCTGTCATTGGAATATCTGTGACCAAAAATATTCCACACAAATATTGACCATCCCTCAACAATTCCAAGAAAAATGGTTGCTCTCCCTTAAAAATACCACCCCGCCTCTAATTAATTTGTGTCATTTGTAGTCCGAATTACTTTCGTAAATTTCCAAGTACCCCTTTCCAGAAAGGTTACTCAATAAAGAACGGACAAACGGACTTTCTCACTTTTGGATCAATTGTCATTTTCACATTAGAAAAAAAGGTCAGGCATGGAAATTAAAAAAAAACATGTGACAACATCAACTGATAGATAAAAAATAGACCAATTAATCAAAAGAAAGATAATTAGAAATATCGAAACATAAAACCTCTTTTGGTCTAACAGGATATTGAAGATGTATGTATGTATGTATGTATGTATGTATGTATGTATGTATGTATGTATGTATGTAGGTATGTAGGTAGGTAGGTAGGTAGGTAGGTAGGTATATATATAAACTCAGTATTGGTAAAATGTATATGCTTAAGTAAATAAATGGCAGGTTTGATCAATAATTACACCCTTCTCATTCATGTAGATGTTATTCGGCGACACCTCGATATTTGCAAGAAGATCCTGAAGAAACCGGAATTCAGTCCCAGATTGGAATATGGAGAAAATGAACTAGTTCACACACACACACACACACACATACGCACAAAACCTGATCTTGGGGTACAAGTTTATGGGGAAACCCTGTTGTCTGCAGATAGTATATATGGGGACACTCTCTATTCCTTCCTTGTGGGATCGAAGGATAATGAATATTAAGTATGTTTTTATTTTCTGTGTAAAACCAGTAAACAGCTATATGGGGTATTTTTACCGTTCATTATGCTACATTATTTGTCACAGACAACGCATAATTTGGATCGTTTAATTTCCTCTGCAATGAGTATTTGTCATATCAAAGTCAATCATTATATGTTGGAATGCAGGCTAACCGTTCTACTTGTACATATTTACATATGCTACTTCTATTCTATTTTAATACCGCTCTACTTGTACATATTCTACTTGTTTCAGAAGCTAAAAAATCATACATATATCATGATCTACACGAATTTTAACTGCTGTTGAGACCATACTCTATGTTACAGTAAAATTACAAGTTACAACTATATAAGTGTAAGTACTGCTTTTCGGGAGTTTTTCATCAATTTTTCAGGGTATTTCAGTTCAAGTTTCAGTCACTTAAGTAGGGCGTTGACGTGACCAGTGAAATGAGTTTTTCATAAGCAAATTCACTAGTCTAATTCCTATACAATATCGTTACGATATGTATAGTTAAAAATGTATACTTGGAACTAAATTCTGCATCCAGACTACTATCACACATGCGTATTACATCTATTGCTCTCTACAAACAGTTTGAAATGCATTTAAATTAATATCTAGGAGATCAGGGTGGACTACCCTTCCTCTTTACTTCAAGTCCGGGATTATTCTTCTCCCCGTTTAATACAGTGGCTTGAGTGTGTCTGACTATTTACATGTTCATCGAGCAAAACTTAATTTTATCAGTCAACAGTGCAACAAAATATCAGCGTGTTCCAATAACAGCCATCTTCATCTGGCAATAGGCAATGACCTCTAAACTTGGGGAGGTCTCTAATTCTGGACAGAAACAGTATACCCATTATAGCTATTGGGAGGGGTGTCCCATTCCCACAGTACTAAGCACTTTGATAAAAATAAGGACATGTAGGAGGCCATTTAATGGCATAAAATTTCAAACTATGGACCAAGTCGATTGTAGTACGTACATTTGATGGTGCGAGCGCTGGAGTGCTGATATAGAAAGAAAATGGGATACAACCCATCCGACACTAGTTCTCGTCGCAACATTACAATATTCTTTGTTTTCAATATGTATTTAATATTTATAATCAGTATTAACAGTTATAAATATTTGTGCAATGAAACCTGTCAGAGGTTTTCAAGTCAGTATCATCCAAGTATGTAGTATATTTTCACTGACTGACATATATTCTACACAGTGATATTCTAGATGAGTTGGTCCTATTTGTTCAGACGTTGCCTTCCTGTATGGCTTCAACACAAATAAATTGTGGGAAAGCTTGACAAGGAGCAAGCACTTTGATAATAACCCCACCGCCCCGAATAATTGCTTGTACAATGCGCTTCGAATATCGTAACACTGAAGTACCTATCGCGGACAGTTTTGCACGAAAAGAGACAGTTTGAGCGCGGTATATCTATTCCTCGTGTGAGTATGCGCGATAACAGTTCAAAGATGTTCCGTGTCTGTCATTACTAAATTGGAATCCCACTGTTTGGACAAAGTTGGTCGAACACATTTTTGTCACTTGGCTAGTTCATATATACGTTTACAAAAGCTACTTAAATTACAAACGCTTAAGCTGTGATCATATACGTGTGATTCCCGCCTTTCCAACCTAAAAAAGTTGGCAGTCTTGGAGCGGTTGATTTCTCCTTGATTTACGTGATGGTCACGACTATTTTTATTAGGGTTATTTGCATGCTTGATATGCACTTTTCTATGCAATGTAACAATTGTAATTTATGCTGATAGTGGTTTTATCAGTATGGGATGATTGATATACTCGAATAGCTTATCACCATTTATTAGCCTGTGTCCATACAAAGTGATAGGTTAAACGATTTATGGTTTACGTGATTTTCCTTAGTTTGTAAAACTAATCTTTTAATTGCATGATGAAAATAATAATAAAATAATCTAATATTTAAAATTATAACAACAACAACAACAACAACAACAACAACAACAATATACAGCGAATTGTGTATTACCATATCGCTCTATATATTATCCTGATATGGCGCTCAATTTCACCTCAAAACTCTCAATCTATATACATGTTTAAGATTATGCATTGGTCTTTCACTTATCTTCCCTCTCAAATTCGAATGCGTGTTTAACCTTTCGACATTGGAATCCATCAATCACGTTAATTTGATGCCCATGACAGACGCATGCGTGGAGAAAACGCGGCAAAAGCACTCAACTCAGACGGGTGCGCGTTGCTCAAAGGCTCGGTCGGAAAGACATTCTTCTGAAATATTAATGGACAAAATCTGGTTCCCTTGAAGAACATCATACGTTTTGCTGTAAATCAATTAACTAGGTAAGTTTCACTTTAAAAGCTTTAACATGAAAGAGATGCAGTGAGTTAGGGGACATTTTCATATCGATTGATTCCTATCCAGGAACCAGTCACAAGAATTCCTGTGATGCCTTAATTATAGATTACAGTATGTTGATGATTATATAAAGGACACCGAGACAAATTTTGTTTTTGGAATGCCAGTTAGTTTCTTTTTTGGCGTTGAAGATACAACTGTAGTCACTATTTTTGAGCTAAATCACATAACTATGTTGTAATCACTTTCTTTTTGAGTATTTCCAATCTACACATCCTTGAGTAACGTTCTTGCCAAATACCAAGGCAATCACTCTGGTACAGTGGTAGTTTTCATCCCCTTTGACATTGTATGGTTGGTTCCCTCCCTACAAATTCCAAACTTGTGTGTATAGCTCTGTGCTGTACTGAATTATACAAATTGAGGTTGAGTGTTCCATTGAAACACCACATGCACATACACACTCGCACACATGTATACATATGCATACATACATACATACATACATACATACATACATACATACATACATACATACATACATACATCCATATACAATATCAAACTTTTTATTTTGAATTTCCATATAACGTTATGAATGTAGCATATTTCAAGAGGAAGGGTAACAATGAATGCAGCTTATTCCCAAAGTAGTACCATAAGTAAAATTTGAAATTAGGTGGTATTTTTTTGCGATTTCATGAAAATCAAGATGGGGTCGGGTAACTGGAACCAAACATGAATAATTATTTATGTTGCCCAATTCTAAAAAACGTGAATGTTAAATGATTGAAATTGCCCAATTATTAGAAATGCAGTATGCTTGGTCAGTGTCAATGGATGGTGTTTGACAACAGATATTAACAATTACATTGCAGGTAATGTATATGTTTGTCATCTGCCAGGAATTATGCTATGGACATGGGAACGATATTATGGATGTGATATTATGGAGGTATCGTGCACATAATGAATAGGATTAAATAAGGTAGGACTGACCTGAATGAATTACATGTCATCAAATGAATACTTGATACTTAGCATATTTGAACATTGGTTCTGTAGTGCTGTGGGTATTGTAAAGTGTCTCTCTCTGTTTGTAAACAACTTAAAGTCAAACATTGCAGGACCAGTCAACTTTGTATTTATTTATTTGGTGAAGATACTACTTTTGAGTTTTTTTTCGAGTTTGAAAATTATTCAAAGCAAAATGTGTGTGACTAACTTCTAAACTGAACGTTCTTTGTGTATAGATTAAGATTTGTTTATGATATAAATTAATAATCCCATTGGTGATATGCAAATTAGATCTGAAAATCTGAAAAGCTACATGGTGAATAGGGATGACATTTGGTGGGATATCTTTGGGTGTTATATTGTTCAGAACAAACTGACTCTAGCTATAATGATCATGTCCTTAGCAACAGTGAAATAAATGATGTGTGTTACAAAGACAACATGTAGGTAACTAATTAAAGACTCAAAGTATGAATCGAAAATGTGCCTAGCAACAAGACCATGCACATAGCACCTGCCAAATGCAAATGATGGTGCAACAATAAAACCAGGATGGTTTTAAGATAAGCAAATAAATAGTAATGTAAATGATGGATTCAAATACAACGAGCAACAAGACTATATGCCCACTAAGCGATGATGATGTACATGTATATTGCAAAGATAATAACAGCGATTAATTGGCAAAAAAATAAAAATTGACAAATAAAGTATGCAAATATGTACTCTGTAGGGACCTAGAGAGTTGCCACACAACTATTAAGCCATTTTGTAATATGTACTGTGTAGGGATAACAAAGTTTACATGGTTTGTGGTGTGACGGTCAATGATCTCTGATGAGTGTGGCCACACAACTCAGCCATTTTGTAATATGTACTGTGTAGGGATAACAAAGTTTACATGGTTTGTGGTGTGACGGTCAGTGATCTCTGATGAGTGTGGCCACAAAACTCAGCCATTTTGTAATATGTACTGTGTAAGGATAACAAAGTTTAGATGGTTTGTGGTGTGACGGTCAATGATCTCTGATTGTGGCCACGTAACTTAGCCATTTTGTAATATGTACTGTGTAGGGATAACAAAGTTTACATGGTTTGTGGTGTGACGGTCAAAGATCTCTGATGATTATGGCCACACAACTCAGCCATTTTGTAATATGTACTGTGTAGGGATAACAAAGTTTACATGGTTTGTGGTGTGACGGTCAATGATCTCTGATGAGTGTGACCACACAACTCAGCCATTTTGTAATATATTGTACTGTGTAGGGATAACAAAGTTTAGATGGTTTGTGGTGTGACGGTCAATGATCTCTGATGAGTGTGGCCACATAACTCAGCCATTTTGTAATATGTACTGTGTAGGGATAACAAAGTTTACATGGTTTGTGGTGTGACGGTCAGTGATCTCTGATGATTATGGCCACACAACTCAGCCATTTTGTAATATGTACTGTGTAGGGATAAAATAGTTTAGATGGTTTTGTGGTGTGACGGTCAATGATCTCTGATGAGTGTGGCCACACAACTCAGCCATTTTGTAATATGTACTGTGTAGGGATAAAATAGTTTAGATGGTTTTGTTGTGTGACGGTCAGTGATCTCTGATGAGTATGGCCACAAAACTCAGCCATTTTGTAATATATTGTACTGTGTAGGGATAACAAAGTTTAGATGGTTTGTGGTGTGACGGTCAGTGATCTCTGATGAGTGTGGCCACACAACTCAGCCATTTTATAATATGTACTGTGTAGGGATAACAAAGTTTAGATGGTTTGTGGTGTGACGGTCAATGATCTCTGATGAGTGTGGCCACACAACTCAGCCATTTTGTAATATGTCCTGTGTAGGATAAAATAGTTTAGATGGTGTATGGTGTGACGGTCAGTGATCTCTGATGAGTATGGCCACAAAACTCAGCCATTTTGTAATATGTACTGTGTAAGGATAACAAAGTTTAGATGGTTTGTGGTGTGACGGTCAATGATCTCTGATTGTGGCCACATAACTCAGCCATTTTGTAATATGTACTGTGTAGGGATAACAAAGTTTACATGGTTTGTGGTGTGACGGTCAATGATCTATGATGAGTGTGGCCACACAACTCAGCCATTTTGTAATATGTAGTGTGTAGGGATAACAAAGTTTAGATGGTTTGTGGTGTGACGGTCAATGATATCTGATTGTGGCCACATAACTCAACCATTTTGTAATATGTACTGTGTAGGGATAAAATAGTTTAGATGGTTTTGTTGTGTGACGGTCAGTGATCTCTGATGAGTATGGCCACAAAACTCAGCCATTTTGTAATATATTGTACTGTGTAGGGATAACAAAGTTTAGATGGTTTGTGGTGTGACGGTCAATGATCTCTGATGAGTGTGGCCACATAACTCAGCCATTTTGTAATATGTACTGTGTAGGGATAACAAAGTTTACATGGTTTGTGGTGTGACGGTCAGTGATCTCTGATGATTATGGCCACACAACTCAGCCATTTTGTAATATGTACTGTGTAGGGATAAAATAGTTTAGATGGTTTTGTGGTGTGAAGGTCAATGATCTCTGATGAGTGTGGCCACACAACTCAGCCATTTTGTAATATATTGTACTGTGTAGGGATAACAAAGTTTAGATGGTTTGTGGTGTGACGGTCAGTGATCTCTGATGAGTGTGGCCACACAACTCAGCCATTTTATAATATGTACTGTGTAGGGATAACAAAGTTTAGATGGTTTGTGGTGTGACGGTCAATGATCTCTGATGAGTGTGGCCACACAACTCAGCCATTTTGTAATATGTCCTGTGTAGGATAAAATAGTTTAGATGGTGTGTGGTGTGACGGTCAGTGATCTCTGATGAGTATGGCCACAAAACTCAGCCATTTTGTAATATGTACTGTGTAAGGATAACAAAGTTTAGATGGTTTGTGGTGTGACGGTCAATGATCTCTGATTGTGGCCACATAACTCAGCCATTTTGTAATATGTACTGTGTAGGGATAACAAAGTTTACATGGTTTGTGGTGTGACGGTCAATGATCTATGATGAGTGTGGCCACACAACTCAGCCATTTTGTAATATGTAGTGTGTAGGGATAACAAAGTTTAGATGGTTTGTGGTGTGACGGTCAATGATCTCTGATTGTGGCCACATAACTCAGCCATTTTGTAATATGTACTGTGTAGGGATAACAAAGTTTACATGGTTTGTGGTGTGACGGTCAATGATCTCTGATGAGTGTGGCCACACAACTCAGCCATTTTGTAATATGTACTGTGTAGGGATAACAAAGTTTAGATGGTTTGTGGCGTGACGGTCAGTGATCTCTGATGAGTATGGCCACACAACTCAGCAATTTTGTAATATGTACTGTGTAGGATAAAATAGTTAAAGATGGTGTGTGGTGTGACGGTCAGTGATCTCTGATGAGTATGGCCGCACAACTCAGCCATTTTGTAATATATTGTACTGTGTAGGGATAACAAAGTTTAGATGGTTTGTGGTGTGACGGTCAGTGATCTCTGATGAGTGTGGCCACACAACTCAGCCATTTTTTAATATGTACTGTGTAGGGATAACAAAGTTTAGATGGTTTGTGGTGTGACGGTCAATGATCTCTGATGAGTGTGGCCACACAACTCAGCCATTTTACAATATGTACTGTGTAGGATAAAATAGTGTAGATGGTTTGTGGCGTGACGGTCAGTGATCTCTTATGAGTATGGCCACACAACTCAGCCATTTTGTAATATGTACTGTGTAGGGATAACAAAGTTTAGATGGTTTGTGGTGTGACGGTCAGTGATCTCTGATGGTTGTGGCCACATAACTCAGCCATTTTGTAAATATGTACTGTGTAGGGATAACAAAGTTTAGATGGTTCGTGGTGTGACGGTCAATGATCTTTGGTGAGTGCGGCCACACAACTCAACCATTTTTTAATATGTATTGTGTAGGGATAACAAAGTTTAGATGGTTTGTGGTGTGACTGTCAGTGATCTCTGATGAGTGTGGCCACACAACTCAGCCATTTTGTAATATGTACTGTGTAGGGATAACAAAGTTTAGATGGTTTGTGGTGTGACGGTCAATGATCTCTGATGAGTGTGGCCACACAACTCAGCCATTTCGTAATATGTACTGTGTAGGGATAAAACACAAGTTTAGCTTGAATACTATTGGTTCTTCATTGCCTTTTAATTTAAAAAGTTAGATGATGTTGTAATTGCAGTGTCAATGTGTAGTATATTCTACATATGTAGATGTATTGATGAGACGACAGGTGACATGTATACATATTCATGTCAAGTACGTATAATTGGGACAGCATGTGAGTAAAAAAAAATATGCCTCAGTATTGATAGTTTTTCTTAGTTGTGTCATTGAAATGGGGGAAAATTTGACAAGTTAGGATTATTAAATAACCTGGACTGGGGCTTTTAAAGTAAAGCACTATAAATAACTACCTAACTAATGCAATTAATGTGTAGTGCTGGTGATTTTTAAAAAGATTGAAACTGCATGTATATGCCATTAAATTTAGTTATCATTTGTAGATCTACCAGAGTATGGGGAAAAGAAACACTGCATCCATAAAGAGACGTAGTAAAGCTAGAAGACAAAGAAAAAGAAAACTTCACAAGTTGCAAAAACATTCATCTCATCCACTTACTGTGTTACCTTCATTCGATTCATCATATGAGGAGCAAGTTCATACACCTATATACTGTGAATCCAAGAAAAGGACCCAGAAAGATGTATTTCTGACTGATCATGATTCTAACCATTCATCTTATCTACAAACTGAGTTGCCACGATTTGATTCATCATCATCTGAGGAGGAAATTCATACTCCAATCTCCCACGAACCTAAGCAAAGGACAATTGAAGAATTATTTCCCACTGATCCTTTACTTTATGGTTTCTACAATTGGAGAATGCTAAACTTTAAGCTTCGCAAAATGGAGAACAAGCAAACTATTTGATAACCTTCAATAAAGTAGGGGAGCAAGATGTTATCATTCTAGAGACATTATCATCTGAAACATGAAAATATCAGACAATTGACACCGTTGACAATAGGCGTAACAATATTTGTAAGTTTGCATCATCTATCAATCACAGACAAATTATCTGACTTCTGGCCATGGGTGAGTGTCTACATTTAATACATGGGCGATGATCCTAGAATGTATTCTGTGCAGTCATAGAATATAAAAAAGAAAATCATTTCTAACTACTGTTAAAAATGTAAAACATGTATGAGTTAAATGTAAAAATACATGCAAATTATCTGACTTTTGGCCATGGATGTGTGTCTACCTACTAACTGTGGTGGAATTGTACTCTATATCGACTACCAATCAGCAACTTGTTAACTAAATTTATTTGTAACTTGAAATGCTACCCCTCCCTAATTTAGTTCTCCTTTCTGCTAACTAGGTGTTTGATAACGTCGTTATCATTAATGTTGACTCTTAATTTGTAGTATGCATTCGTAAGACATTGCCTAATTATGGAACATGATCAATTATGCAAGCAACTCGTAATGGGGTAGAAACAAGTTGAAATGAAGTGAAATGTTTACTTCACTCATCAAATAAAACAAAAATCAAAGAGAAATAAAAGAGTTATTGTCGTTTACGTATTTAACCAAACTAGTTTTTGCAAGATGTTTTAAATGTACTTCCCGGTAGTTGTTTGCTTTATTTATTTAGATTTGACCACTGGGAATGCTTTTTTATATTTTTATTTTTATGAATTTACTCTAAGTGTAAATATATTTCTAGTAATGTATCTCAGCACGATCAGTGTGACATTTACATGTATAACGTTAACGTAAGACAAACTATATTTAATGCTGTCGTTATCAAAATAAAATGCGGTGAAACATGCACTATTAGCTGTACGTGCCTATGGTCTTTTGTTTCTTTTCCACCATTTAATAGAAGTTTTACACATTTAAAAGTATACTGTCAATTAATTAATGATATAAAATACATCCCAGCCTATCAGGCTTGTAAGTCACCTTAAACAAAAAACAGGATATATTGGCAATATAGAGAGGTTACAGTGAAAAAAAGTAATTGTACATTCAGTGTGAGAAAAAATAGATTAACTCTGATACAAAGTTTCATGGCATTTTTAAAAGGCGGCTTCAAATATTTTTGCTGTATTCCTAATCTGATTTGTATGAAAGCCTGTTAGTGCCATCTACAAAAGCATATATATATATATTATATATATATATATATATATATATATATATATATATATATATATGTATATATATATGTATATACATATATATATATATATATATATATATATATATATATATATATATATATATATATATATATATATATATATATATATATATAGATAGATATAGATATCTCGACTTATTATCTCATGCGCATGAGATATCTAAAAAAAATTGTGTGGAAAACGAAGTTATCTCGTGCTCACGACTAATTATCTTGTGCGCATGATATGTTACCTCATGCTCACGAGATAATATGTCGTACACATGAGGTAATAAGTCAAGCACATGAGATAACAAGTCATGAGCACAAAATAATAAGTCGTGAGTATGAGATAATAAGTTTAGAGCCTGAGATAATAAGTCGTGCATACAGGATAACTCTGTTTTCCGCAAACTTTCATTTTTTTCTTGGTTTTGATGTTATCTCGTGCTCACAACTTATTATCTCACGCGCATGACTTATTATTTTGTGCTCACGAGTTATTATCTCATGTGCAAGAGATATCAGAACTGAAAAAAATTGCAGAAAACAAGTTGTGCACACGAGATAATAAGTCGTGAGTACAAGGTAATAAGTCATGCGCACGAGATAATAAGCTGTGAGCCCGAGATAACTTCGTTTTCCACATTTTTTTATTGCTTTTGATGTTATATCCTGCACACGAGATAATAAGTAGTGAGCACGAGATAATAAGTCGTGAGCACAAGATAACAAGTCATTGAGAATGACATAGTCCCGCTATGATTGGGTTTTAAGGAACTGTCAGTTTATGTTGTCATTTTCAAACCTGGTTAATGTTGTTTGGCCTCATATGGTTGTTTTTGATATCACTACTCTGATCACACAACAACACTTGTGAACCTAAATCAAACAGACTTAGATATGTTGTGTCTGTTCGTTGCACATGCCTACTCATGCTGTGTCTCCTCGTTGGACATGGGACATGCCTACTCTTCAAGATGACATCATGGAATAAACCATTCAACAATAAAGGATGGGTCGGGTATGGGGGGGGGGACCTGATCAAGCATGTCTGAGTTATAGCTTTGGACATGAAAACTGCGCCAGCAAAATGGCTGCTAGGCACCCATATCGGATTGTATCATGACAAAAATGAATAATTATTATGCACATGTTTGTCATAGAACACTGTCCTAATACCAACTTTGAATGAGATCTGTTCAAGCATGTCTGAGTTATGGCTTTGGACATGGAAAATTCGCAAACAAATGGCTGCTAGGCGGCCATATTGGATTGTATCATGAAACAAATTGACGTGCATATGTATGCCATAGTATGTTGCCCCTGTACCAAGTTTGAAAAAAGTCGGTCCAGGCATCTTCAAGAAACGGTTCCGGTCGGACAGACGGTCGGAACAAAATCCATAAGTCCCCGTCCCGGACTTCATTATCTCATGCTCACGACTTATTATCTCATGCACATGACTTATTATCTCGTGCTTACAACTTATTATCTTGTGCACAAGCGATATCAAAACCAAAAAAAAGGAAAACAAGTCGTGTGCACGAGATAATGTCATGAGCACGAGATAATAAGTCGTGCGCACGAGCTAATATGTCGTGAGCCCAAGATAACTTTGTTTTGCATGAAATTTTGTTTTGTTTTGATATCTCATGCAAATGAGATAAGTCTTGCACATAAGATAATAAGTCGTGAGCATGAGATAGTAAGTCGTGCGCACAAGATAATAAATCGTGAGCGCGAGATAACTTCGCTTTCCTCAAATTTTCATTTTTTATTTTTTTGCTTTTGATGTTATCTCGTGCGCACAAGATAATAAGTTGTGTGCATGAGATTATAAGTTGTGAGCACGAAATAATAAGTCGTGCACACGAAATAATAAGTCATGAGCACGAGTCGAGATGACTTCATTTTTCACAATTTTTTTTTGTTTTGATATCTCGTGTGCACGAGATAATAAGTCGTGAGCATGAGATAATAAGTCATGCGCACAAGATAATAAGTTGTGAGCACGAGATAACTTCATTTTCCACAAAAATTTTATTTATTCATTTATTTTTTTTGGGGGGGGGTTTAATATCTCGTGCACACGAGATAATAAGTCGAGAGCATGAGATATATATATTTGTTTGCTTTTGTGGATGGCACTAACGGGTTTTCATAGATTTGTCACCAAGTACTTTAATTTCTCATTATCTGACAGTATCTCATTATCTGATGTATTCAGTGTTTTTTGTGTGACAATATAAGTATTGCCTACGCCATCATTAAAACTGCAATGTAAAACAAAGTGAATCTCATTTTTTTTATCATTTTGGTCACATAACTCATTTGGCCCGGTGGTATAAACTTTCCAGTGCAAAACACTTTTATTCAACAGAACACAAATATAAAGATTGGTACCACAGCCGTTGGGAGAACATGATGGAGTCAGGAATTCTCAATTAGACAAGAAGTGCTATTCTAAACTCTAAGGTTAACGAGAGTCTTGATTAGTCAATTATTGGTGATACTTATAATTATACAAAATATTTTTAGAAACTCCCGGGCGATGTAAAGTTTAGCTCTTTACTACACACTGTGGCATTAGATTTGTGAGACTTTGATGTGTATATTCACAAGCTAGCTAGTGACCGTGACTTCGAGCTCTTTTTGTACAAACAAGTAACCACCATGGATAAGGTTACCACAACCCACTATACACGGGCAAGACGTGAACTTAAAATACAATGGAAAAACCTGAAGCGCTCTACAATAAGAAAGGTTGTGACCGGGGATTATATAACAATGATTTGTTACTTGTTGGAAACAGCGAAAATAGTATCCATGGAACTCTGAAACATGGTTGTCATGGAAACCAACTTCACTCAGTTAGCAAAGCAAGCAGATATCATCTAGGGAATTAAGAGAGCCTTTCAACAAATGTTGACCTTCCAACTCGTGTGACCGTCCAATTCAGCTGGCTTCATCATGTATAACACATTGGCAGAATCTAAATCTACTCACACTAACTATGGGCTTTATACCAGGCAATTCTTTATAACATCCAGCACTGTAAATACATTGAACTGTTTACCAACAAATGTTGTAATCGTCAAACAGTAAATGCCATGAAAATGAACGTGGCTGCCAAGACATATGTGAAGTACAGGGATGTTATTACCCACGGATACCATATTAATTGACAGAGTTGAACTGAGTGAGAGACCATGTGTGGTGTATATCAGGACAAACTATTGTGAACGCCGAACAGAAATGGAAGTTAAAGATAGGTTTATGATATTTATATACTCTAAAACTATCACTGAAAGCTACAATATAGTACATGCATTACACAGTAAAAGCAATTAATATGTGGATGTTTGCTGTCCGTCAAATTGGTGAGTACAATAACCTAACTATAATAGACAGGGCAGCAAGTGTGAAAATAAACTATGACTATGTGTGATAGCTGTCCAGAATAAATTGTTTGACCGAACTTTTGTACAATGATTTATATATGGGTTGACGTTGTAATGTTTTTTTTGTAACGTCAAGGGAGCCTTCAGTATTTACAGGGGGAGGGCCGGGGGAATGGGGGGGGGGGTTACTTTTTACAAAACGGTTGTCACGGGAGGGCCATATTTCAGCCATATTTTTAACTGTATTATCTAACTTAGCAACACTGTGTGATTTTGACATCGCATCGTTGTGCGACGTGCATCACTTGCAAACCCCATACAATATAGTAGGTGGACACATGGTGACCCCTTAAAAATGAATATTATTTTGATTTTTTGGTTGTTGGCACTGTACTTTGCATTGTTATTACCGATGGATATGAGGTGCGCAAAACATGTACTACATGTTTTACTTGTACTATAAATTCCTTATAACCATGGCAATGAATAGCCCAGATTTGCCTTGCCCATTAAAAATTAATATTATTTTGATTGTTATTTGTGGATACTAAAATCCTATTGATCTAAATTTAATTTTGTAGGTATAATTTAAATTTAAATTTCTAAATAACACGTTTTACTACAAAAGCGTGTTGCTGTCTTTTGATAAATGTATTCGATGCTAACATGTAATTCGTATGTGTATAGATTTATTTCGTTAGGCTATGTTGTCATAAAATTTTGTATACATTTATGTAACTTTTTTAAAATCATACTTTGATATTGGACTTAAGTATGGCAAACTATCAGTTATGTTAAATGAGCTATTGAGGACGTTGGCGATTTCTTGAGGTAATCATTACTTCATCTTTCGAGTAGTTCCTGTTCCAATGTGGGTGTTGTTGACCTACTTTTGTTCAAAACATGACACATTTCTGGCAATCGTGTGCGTTTTCTTTTGTAATCTAATCATATCTTAACCATAACTTTGTCAGCAAATTCGCTTGTAGGAGTAAGAATGGGACTTGGAATACTTTTATGTAGGAGGCCAAATAGTTTATTGGTTCAGTTAATAACACATCTGTCTTGAGTGTCCAAAGTTTATTGATTGAATAAACGAACAAACACTTTCCCCAATACTCACTATGCTGTACATTGTAGTCTGCAAGAACAAAACTGAGTTCGAATCGTGTATGTATTACATGACATACTTTGTACCAAGCTCTGTGTTATGCATATAGTAGTTGATACATTAAGAATTTGTCCTAAACATCTGAATGTAAAAGATTCTGCATAGTTTGATAAATTCAAATGGTAAAATAGCAAATGTATAGATCTTTATAGAAATCCATGAATATGGACAATTTTAGTATCACCTGAAAGCATATTTAGTGTGACTCTTAAATGTGCATAAATGCATATAATTTCATGTAAAACGTTCCTGATCTTTCAATTGTAGAGTGTAAGTTTTGCAAGAGATATCCAAACCCAGTAGAGTATGATGCAAAATTTATCACATTTAGTGAAAACAAATGAACTCAATAAAGATCAGAAGGTGCGTGTCACATTACTGCTTGTGTAAAGTAAGTAAGTCACTTTAATAGCCATATTCACTTTAGCCGTCTTGAATCATGAACAACTCCAACACAGACATTCATTTCATTTTAAATATTTCCACTATCCTTTTCCATTTCTTTCTGTGATATGAATGTCTGCCAGTTGGACATCACAAATGTCAAAATAGGTAGATAACTTTAGTCGTCTCAATGGTAAAAAGAGCTACATGTATATCATGGACCCATTCATTTTATTTTACCAGTTGGCACGAATGTCAAAACAGGTAGATAACTTTAGCCTTCTCGAATGGTGAACAGAGCTATAACATTCATAACTTTAGCCATCTTGATGGTAAAAAGAACTACAAGATATACTAATTCATTTTATTTTAATTTCTTTCCCTGCCCTTTTTCATTTGTCTGTGCTATGCATGTCTACCAGTTGGACGTCATGAATTACAAAACAGGTAGATAACTTTAGCCGTCCTGAATGGTAAAGAGAGTTATAGCACATATCCATTCATAACGTTAGCCATCTTCAATGGTAAAAAGAGTTGCAAGACAGACAAATTCATTTGATTTTAATTGGATTACATTTCATGCTCACTGCTATTACATTGTGATGATGAAATCATGTACAGTCACACATTTAACTGTAGTTTTGCCAAAGAGGGTTTAGTGGTAAAACACATGTCTTTGACATATTATGTTGTTCAACAAATAGTAGATATCCTGAACACTTAATTTATGCCAATATTTATTCTAATTTGGTCAGTTTTTGTGCCTATCCCTCAATTCAGTTTCCCTGTGTGCAGTAATACATTAGTCTGACAAGTACTAACATTAGCTGTCAGTGACTGCAATACATTTTTTTCATAGAAAACTTGACACCTCCATAAGCATACACCATGTAAATCAACTAGTGATATGTGTCATAAAACTAAGCGGGAAAAAATGAATCATAAACAGGGCCTCTCGCCATAGTGGTTTGGTACATTAGTTAAAACTATAAGGCAAATGGTAGGAGAGTGTAATCCAAAACACTGTTTAAATGGTCGTTATTGTCTTGAAAAGCTAGAAATACGTCTATAAATTGCGGTCATACAAACCATTGTCTAATAAACATATCTTCTAATGATGTAATCTTTTATTTTCATTTAATACATTTGTAGATCATTGATGACAATTTGTATATAGTAGCAGCCGGTAAACTTACTTCCGATTTTCTGTTGAGCTAGCTCAGAGCTCCGAACTTGCACATCCAGAGCGAATATAGTTAAACATTATGGAACAAAAATCGCATTCAGACAAAGTTTACTTACATTATAAAGCTAAATTTGTTATTACGTGTACATCGCAAGGTTATAACCGATAATGTTGGTTGAGAAACCCCAGGGAGAAAGCACAGCACGGTACGTAAGGGTTGACCTCGCAACAGGTCACACGATTACGATAGCCATCGGACGGCATTTTTGATACCAAAGTATCGTATTTATGTCAATTGTTGGGGTGGGGGTGGGGTAAGAAGTCTTTGGGATCCTTCCGCTGTTTTCTTTGTTTTATATGTTGTTGTTTTTGCAGAAATACGACTAATACAATCATTGTAATCAATGTCATTTTGTGCAAATGTTGTGACATTTTGGGGGTTAATTTGAAAATATCGCTTGAAAGACATTTTTGTACAAACTGATTTTCTTTGTGGAGTGTGAGTTTTGTTGGCAGAGCACTAATTCACAGTCTCTTGAAATTTTAAAATGTAGGTTGGTCACACTGATACAGCAAAATAGATAAAAACGAATCCTCTACACAAAGCTAACTAATCTATCAACAAAGTGTCAGCAAGGTCACTGCTATAAAAAGGACACAGAACCCTAACCATATGAGTTTCTTGCAGATGCCTTGTGTGTTTATATTGGTGACTCGGCCAATTCAGGAGTTGAATTCCTCTCATTGTTATTGTGTACTTGTCAACACTGGTCCATTAACCTTGTGACATCTACCATTTCACCATCTTATGTCAACATTTTGAAACATTGGAAGCAGAGGCCAGGGAGTGATTTTGACTTTGGACTCCGCAAAATGTACTTTTTTTCAAGTTGATTAATTTCCTTTCTAAAACCATGTGAGTGGGGTAATTTTCCATTCAGCATACCGGCATTTTTTTTTAGCACAACTGAACTACTTAGATTCAGTAGTGATATAGGCATGGCAAAGTGTCTGTCTGTCTGTCTGTCTGTCTCTCTGTCTGTCTGTCTGTCTGTCTGTCTGTCTGTCTGTCTGTCTGTGTGTGTGTGTGCAAACAACTTAAAGTCAAAAACCACTGGACCGATTGCCATGATATTTGGTGGATATATTACTTTGGGTGTCTAGTTGGGAAATCTTACCACCGGCGTGTGATTTGGGTCAAAACAT